>NC_133665.1:12564325-12864325 GCF_037893015.1 Macrotis lagotis | reverse complement strand
TGTTACTAAAGTGTAGCCACGAAGTTTTATTGAGTTTAGGTAAATGAAAGACAGTGTTGGTGATGAGAAGGTCATGAGATGTACAAGTTTTCAGTAGAAGGTAACCATTGCTATTTCTGTTTCCAACTCCATTCCTCCCAAGGACTTGCTGCCATGTCTGGTAATCTGAACCTATTCTAGCATTAAAATCACCTAGAATTACAAGCTTGTCCTCTTTTGGTACATTGATGATAAGGGTCTCCAGGTCTTTAAAACTTTTTCTTTGATTTCATCAGGGTTTGTCATGGTGGGAGCATAGGCACTAATGATTGTGGCATGGCATTTTCCTGGAAAAGCCAATTTCATGGTCATGAATCTGTCATTCATTCCTTTTGATGGGTATTCAAATTTAGGATTAGATTAGTTTTGATTGAAAAACCTACCCCAGTTTCACAGCACTCCCCTTCACTGCAGCCACTCCAGAAAAACATGTATCCAGCTCCAACTTCAGTAAACTTGTTTTCATTTACCTTATCCCTGCTATTTGGATACCATATCTCCTGAATTCTCTGTCTTTCAGGTCTATTGGATCTTGTGTTATCTATGAGTGTGAGCATATTTCATGCACTGATAATGAGTAGAATCTTCTTTGAAGATGTTTTTATAGATATTTTGTGTCTTGGCTGCACTGTGGATTCTTCACCTGCTGGGATAATCACACCTAGCTTGGGTAAGCAATTTTTAGGGCACCTTGTCTAGTCCCTTCCTTGAATCAGAGGTGAGCAGTGCAATCCTTAAAAGGGCTGCTTAGTTACCTGGGGGCTGCCAAATCCCACTGCTACTTTCAGTGGAGAAACAATCCTATTGCCTGGGTTGCCTTTGTACAGGGTTGTGGCTACAGCTTTCAGTGTATCCACACCTACTGCTTCATCACTTGTTTAATCAACTTCATCACCCAGGACTTTGAGGAATGGTTGTGAGTGATGTCTTTTGTTGCATGTAAATTGGATTTAAGTGAGATAGAGCTGCATGAAATAAATGCCTCATTTTCTTTTCCAAAGTCATCATGATTCCCATAGCAAGACAGAGTCAAGACAACTGGTGATGGCTTTAAATGCACAGGATGACCTTGGAGTCTTTGATGTCTAACCAAACTCTAAGTGTTCTACAGCACCTGATTCAGCTGGCTTCATGGCCATTGGAACGAATTGTTCTCCACCTATTCCACCAGTGGAAAACTTCATATATTTCAGGGGAGATAATCCTGACTACTCACCAATGAGTTTGAGACTCCCTTGGTTACCCTAAACCTGGTTTAGCCCGCCCGCTGAAATGATTTACCTGGAGCATGACCTGTGACATTTTCTTGGAGTCACAGGTTAGAGTTAGGTGGCTCAAGGGGAAATCAAAGATGGAATGCAGCCCTGAAGAGGGCTCACACCAAGGTACTAACCTTCCTTGAGCACATCCTGCACCCCAACAAAGCTAGTAAATATCAAGTTGAATCAAATAAGCATCTGAAGTTGATTTTGAATACAGTTACTTCTGACTTTGGGACTGATGCTCTATCCCCTATGCCACCTAGCTACTCCTGTCCATGTAGTTTTAATAATTCATGGAAGAAGCAGTTTTTGTTTCTTTAAATGTCTAAACTAATGATAAGTTTTTGTTATGTAAGTATAAAATTGCTGAGTTTGTAATTTGTTTCTCATTTTGAGATTACCAGGATAATTGTCTGAATTATCATAAAGCCAATAATAGAGAATGCATGTGCAGACTTTTAATGATTCTCCAATGGATAAATGATCAAAGGAGATATGTATATATATATATATATATATATATATATATATATGCAGTATTTAAAATCATATTAAAAAAGAAATCCTTCAAATTCCAAAATAATTACACAAAGGCAAATTAAAGTACCTTAGCATCATCAGACTGACAAAGTTCACAACTGATAGATAAATGCGGTGTGGAAAAACAGATACATTAATGGTAGAGTTGTGAATTGGTTCTATCATTCTTGGAAGTGATTTGGAATACTACCCCACATAAATTAAACTATCTCACTATCCTGAGTTTGGACTGAATTTTCTTTTTGAAGGGTAAACTGATAAAGATCAGTCTTATTTTCTTCAATAATAAGGGTTTACAGGAAATGATAGATATAATTCTTATCTCAGATTTTCTTGATCGAATTACTCCATCCTTCTTTTTACCCTCTTCATTACAACTACAGTGATAAATAAAATTTACATGTACTTTGAAACTAGTGAGGGACATCACAAATATTTATCCAGTTAGATTGGAAACACAGTTATCATATCCATATAGTAAGAATAAAGGGCTTTGAGCCTAATCCAATTCTAATATGAAGGTTAAGGCTCCAAAAAAAGATTTTACTAAATCTCCTCAAGTTTCCTTGGGGAGTTGGAGGTTATCTTCTAATGCTGTTTCTGCTATCACCTCTTAGGTATATAGTTCCTGGGAGAGACTATATGAATGTGAAGACTTCCTTTCAGGAAACAAAGACTTTGTGTTCAGTCAGCTTCTTTCTGACTCATTTCTGATTCTTGAGTCTCTGTCTGTACTTTTCACCTTAGAGTCCAAGGATTGTATGACAAGCTGTTAATACAGTAGAATGCAATTTTTTTCAATTATGCATTCCCAGTAGTAAAAATTTCTGAGACATTCTGAGATACTATATGTATATTTATGTAACATAGAGTCAGTCAATAAATCCAGTTCTTATGAACATGTGTGGTATGCTCTCTTGATACTATTCCACATGTACTTGAGCATGCACAGACATTCTGTGACTGGATATGAGTTGCTAATTACATAGTGACAAGAAGATTATTGTTTATTGTAACTGGAACTCTGATGCATTCAACAGACCTGACTCCCTACCTACTGTTTGGATGAGAGAGCTAATAACGGAAACAGAGAGAAGTCTTGGGTTTTCCCTACCTGAGGTTATCATGTGGTCTATGAATACAAACTTCTGACCTTACTCTTTTATGTACACTCATGTTTCTATATTTTAGGTCAGGGTTGTTTAACCTTAGGTTATCTGAGGGCCACATTAAAATAAAATAATTATTCAAAGACCATACCCAGAACAAAAAATACGGTACACTAATATAATAATTAATTTATAGTCTTGCCTTAGTTAAATTTAGCAAGTGCTATGAAAAATCATGATACTTTTAAGTTCTTAGAAGTGTGGGGAATGGGGGGACAGAGCCAAGATAGCAGAGTGAAGGCAGCATTTCCCAGGAACTCCTTCCCCCCAAACGCCAAAAAATCAAAGGATAACCAGAGCCAAAATTTAGAGGGGCAGAACCCACATAAAGACTGAGTGATACATTTTCCCAGTCCAAGATAACTTAGAAGTTCCCTGGAAAAGGTGTGTTTCACCAGGACCAGGGACTTGGGAAAAAAGCCACTGCTGCAGCCACTCAGTTCAGCCCAGCCCAGGCCAGCCCAGCCCAGTCCAGAGATTACTGGCAACAGCTTGAAGGGTGGTGAAAGAACTCAGCTGCACCTGGGTGAGTGTGGAGTGAGGAGCACAAGCTGCAGAACCTGCAGCGAGAATCTGGTCTGCTCCCCCAGAGACAGTAAGGGAAGTCTGCAGAGATTTCTCTGTTCTCTTCTTGGTAGGACTCTGCTGTTTGCCTACACTCAGATATTGCAGTTTGGGCTTCCATACTAAGATGGAAGGATCCCTCCATATAGCTCTAGGGCAGCAAGAGAGCATAAGATCTTGGAGGAATAAAGGTCCCAGTGGGGTGTCCCCCCCCCAAAATCCCAAAACCTTGGAAGTGCTGTAAATTAGTCTTGGGCTGAGGAAATGAGTAAACAGTAGAAAAAAGAAGAATCTGACCACAGAGAATTACTTTAGTTGCATGGAAGATCAAAACATACTCAGATGATGACAAAATTGAAGCTTCTGTATCCAAAACATCCAAGAGAAATAGAAAATGGGCTCAGACTATGGATGAACTCAAAAAAGACTTTAAAAAGCAATTAAGGGAGGTGGGGGAAAAATTGGGAGGAGAAATGAGAGTGATGCAGAAAAAAATCATGAAAACCAAATGAAAAGCTTGGTAAAAGATATACAAAAAAAATACTGAAGAAAATAATATGTTAAAAACTAGTATAGGCCTAAAGGAAAAAGTAAAAGAAAAGGCAAATGAGGAGAACAATGCCTTAAAAAGCAGAACTGGCCAGTTGGAAAAGGAGATAAACAAGCTCTCTGAAGAAAATAACTCCTTCAAATGTAGAATAGAACTAAAGGAACCCGATGACTGCAATAAATTAGGAAGAAATAAAACTCTTACAAAAAAGCCAAAAATTAGAAGAAAATGTGAAATATCTCATTGGAAAAATAACCAACTTCGAAAACATATCCAGGACAAATAATTTAAAAATTATTGGGCCATCTGAAAGCTATGACCAGGAGAAGAGCTTGGACCTCATTTTTCAAGAAATAATACAGCAAAATGGCCCTGAGATCCTAGAAGCAGAAGGTAAATAGAAATCAAGAGAATTCACCGGTTACCTCCTGAAAGAGATCCCAAAAGAAAAACTCCTAGGAATATTATAGCCAAATTCTAAAACTCCAAAATCAAAGAGAAAATTCTAAAAGCTGCCAGAAACAAACAGTTCAACTAATGAGACTCCATAGTCAGGATTCCACAGGATCTGGAAGTATCTATATTAAAGGCTCATGGGGATTGGAATATGGTATTCTGGAAGGCAAAAGATCTTGGTTTACAACCAAGAATCAATTACCCAGGAAAACTGAGCATCCTTTTTCAGGGGAAAAGATGGATTTTAATGAAACAGGGAACTTTAAAATTTTCCTATTGAAACAACCAGAGCTGAACAGAAAGTTTGATCTCCAAGTACAGGACTCTGGTGAATCATAGAGGGAGTGGAAGAGAAGGACTAACTATGAGGAACTTGATGAAGTTGAACGAGAAGAAGATATTGATAACTCATTTGAACTTTCTGTTAGAAGTAGCATATATAGTCAGGACATAGGAAGGAGCAGAATATAATGGTATAATATAGTAAAAAGATGGAGTCAGTGGGTGATAAAGGAAAGTATTAGAAGGAAGGAAAAGGAGATAAAGAAGAAGCTAAGAAATTTCACATAAGTGTCAAGAAAAAGCTTTTTCAATGAAGTGGAAAGGGGGGGGGAGGCAAGGGGGAATGAGTGAGCCTTCATTCTCATCAGAAATGGCTCAGAGAGGAAATAACATACACACTTAATAGGGTGAGGAAATCTATCTTACCCTAGAGAAAAATAAGAAGAAAGGGATGGGATAAAGGGTATTGGGGGAAGGGAAGGGGGTAATAGGTGATAGAAGATAGGGAAGATCGGGGGAGAGGGTACTCAGATTCAAGACACTTTTGCACAGGGCCAGGATGAAAGGAGAGAGAGAGACAGAGAGAATAGAATAAATGAGAGTGGGGAGAAATAGAGTGGAGGTACAACTAGTAATAACAACTGTGGGAAAATATTGAAGCAACTTCTCTGGTGGACTTATGATAAAGAAAGCAACTCACCACAGAGACAGAGCCATTGAAATCTGAACACAGACTGAAGTATAATTTTTTTTTCTTTCTATTATTGAGTTTTTTCTTCTTCTTGGGGAGGGAGAGGGGGTTTATGTTTACTCTTATACCACATTCAATTTACATCAATGTATGGCATGGAAACAATATAGAGACTATCAGACAGCCTTCGTAGGGGGGGTAAAATTGAGGAATTCAGAGCCTTGTAAAAAATGATGGATACATATTACTATTGTATATGATTGGAAAACAAATAAAATGTTAAAATAAACAAAAGTGGGGGAATGCAGGTCATCAATGCAACAGGGGAAGGCACGAGGTGCAAAAGCAAACACAAAGCAACAAAGTGATAGCACAACACCATAAAGGTAGGAGCATACTGACTAGTCTGCATCATACAGACGCATTCCACAGATCAACTGAAAATTACATGTGATATGTTCTGTCTGTATTACTGCTTAAAAACACCAAAGAAAATTAACATCAATGAGATTATTGATTTGTAATGGAATTAGAAAATCTAATATGCATCCCATGCAAGTCACTATTTTATTTTTTTCTCTCATGGAAATTAAAACCCACAGGCAGACCACATGAAATTACATTGCAACTTGAAGGCCATATTTTGGACAGACCTATTTTAAATGAAGGAGTTGGGAGCTAGTTATAACCCTACTAGCTTCAGAAGGTCAAGAGAGTGAGCCCCCAGAGTCCTCAAACTAAAGTACATGCTGGGATTGTCTAGAATCCAGATGGTGAAAAGTAGGGTCCTAACTGGACTCTTCTAACCTTCAGCTATGACTCATTTGGAAGTGAACTTGGTGAGATGAATCTGATCTGATCCCATTCTCCCCAAGGACCAAAGAAGGATTGGGAAGAGTGGTCCCTAAGTGTTGAAAAGAAAGGTTTGTACTCCTGTCTTTTGATATCATAGAATAAATATTTCTTTGTAATAGATGTCAGATGTTTAAATGTAACTAAGGAACTAGTGGTGGAACAAATTGGAATGAGATCTTAAGCTCATAGCATTGGAGAAAGATTTCCTTGATCTCTCAGGGGTACCCTAGATGTAACCAATTTCCCTTAATTCCAAATGGTTATCAAAAAAGACCAAATGACATCACTATGAAGAGACAATTTACAGTATGTACAACTGTAGTTGATCAGACCAATATGAGCTTTTAATGCTCTACCACAGATCAGGCTCAAATCATCCATGTGAACACCTGGGGTAGATTCTCTAAACTTGAACATCTCTTCATTTCTTTTGAGTTGCTTTAATTCTGCCTTCCCCATAGAGTGCAGCACCTCAGATCCATCTCTGATGATGGCGTGTCTTCCGTGCTACACAATCAATTCCAAAGTTCTTAAGAGAGACCTTCAAGGTGTCCTGTTACATCTTCTTCTTCTTACCTCCTTGATAAGAAGAATTTTTAAAAAATTTTGTTTGACAGATTCTTGATGTCTCATTGAGTCATTAGCTTCCACTAGCCCAAGTCTATTCTTCAAAGAATGATTTTCTTCAATTAGTTTTTGTATTTCCTTTTCCATTTGGTCAATTCTAATGTTAAAGGAGTTATCTTTTTTCATTTGTCCAATTGTATTTTTGAAGGAATTATTTTCTTTTTGTGTTTGCCCAATTGTATTTTTAAAGGATTCATTTTCTTCAGTCAATTTTGTGCTTTGTTTTGCTAGATGCTGAATTTCTCTTACATTTCTTTTCCCAATTTTTCTTCTTGATTTTTAAAATACTTTTTGAGCTCTTCCAAGAAGTCTTTTTGGTCTAGAGAGCAATTCATATTCTCTTCTATGGCTTTGCATGTATTGCTTTTTCTGCCTTCCTCTTCTGAGATGGTCTGGTGCCTGTGCTTATTGCCAGGGTAACTTTCTATAGTCCTGGCTTTTCTCTGACTTTTCTTACTCATTTTAAGCTTTGTTCCTGGGTGCTGTTCTAAGCTTCTTATGTTGGGAGAGGGGCCTATGTTGAGAATGCCCAAGGCTTGCTCATTGACCTGAGTCCTTCTTGAGAATGCTTGTTGCTTGCTTGTTAAACTGGGCCATCCAGCTCAGTCTAACTGCACAGGGAGTCTGCGGTACCTATGTTAAGAGCCTTCACAGCTGGCTAGTTGTGCTGTTGACCGGCTGAGCTGGGACTCCAAAGACCTCCACTGTGGTTGAGAACTTCTGGCTGCCCCACTCTGCACCTTGACCATACTTGTTTCAACTTCCTTCCCTGGGTTCTGTCCTTGTTCCTGATCATACTCCTCCTTCAGACAAGACAGAACTTCCTGAAAAATGCTCCACTCTGTTCTTTTGTGGGTTTTCTTGCTCTAGAATCAATTTATAGGCTTGAATAATGTTGTTCTTGAAGGACTACTTGGAGAGTTTAAGGAAGTTCCTGTCTTTTCTTAACCATCTTAGCTCTGCCCCCAGTAATTGACATTTTATTCTATTTTTTTCATTCTTCTGAATTTTTTTATGGATTCTTGATGTCTCATAGAATCATTATCTTTCATTTACCCAGTTCTAACTTTTAAGGAATTGTTTCCTCAATGGATTTTTGCATTTCCTTTTCCATTCCAATTCTACTTTTTTAAGCAGTTGTTTTTCTTTTTCCATTTTTTCTATATGATTTTAAACTCCTTTTTGAGCTCTTCCATGAATTCTTTATGACATTGAGGCCATTTCTCATTTTTCTTTGGGGTTTTGTTCATAAGTGTTTTGACATTGTTGTCTTCTTCTGAATTATGTCTTGGTCTTTCTGTCACCAAAA
This sequence comes from Macrotis lagotis, assembly GCF_037893015.1. Classification (NCBI taxonomy): domain Eukaryota; kingdom Metazoa; phylum Chordata; class Mammalia; order Peramelemorphia; family Peramelidae; genus Macrotis; species Macrotis lagotis. The sequence continues at coordinate 12,855,981 of NC_133665.1, read as the reverse complement.
TAACTTTATATAATCATTTTCTTTCTTTTTTTGCTCATATTTTTTTGGGATGTTTTCCCTTTCTTTTAAAATTGAACTCTGCTCCCAGGGTAGAAGAGGCATTGTCAAATTCTTGTATCAATGATTACAGCACCTGACTATTTACATGGTGTTGCATTGATGTGTTCCTAGAGTCCACAGGAGACCCTCTTATCTTGTGCTGCTTTGTGGGGGTGAGCTGGAGGTGGCTATCAATTCTGGAGACTGTAGAATTCCAGCAGCTTATCTACTGCTTAGCTGAGTTCCTATTGGTGGTATCTGATTTGTGTTAAAGCCCAGGGTTGAGATTCTTCATTTCCCTGGTGTTGCAGTAAAGCATGTTGTGGTCTGACCCTTGAAGGATACCCGGTTACCTAGAGCTGTGCTATAGTATGTGGAAACCAGCAGCTAGGTGATGTCTGTTTGCCAGAGTTTGTTCTGAAGCATGTGGTGGTTCTTTCTGCTGGAGTCTGCCAGTTCCCTTGGCTATGCTAAGGCAAGTGAGGGGTCCTGGTGTTGGCATTTACCTACTCTATTATGCTGAGGCTCAGGATCTCTCACTGGTTTAATGAGGTGGGAATTGTGCTAGTTTGTTGGACCCTTCTGTCCTGGACTGTGCTCTTCTGCTCCCCCTTTACCAAAGGGTGAGATGGAACTTTTCCATGGAAGTTTTCTGTTCTAAAAGATTGTTTCAGCCCATCCACTTCCTAGTTCTGCTATTCCAGGATTTGTTCTGGGGTGTTATTTTATGACTTTTGTAGAGATAAATATAGGAAGGTGGCAGTGGCTTACTGTTTATTCTGCCATATTGGCTCCTGGGAGTGAAATCTCAGTCTTTAACATAGCTTTTGAGAACTTTGAGTATGGTTATGATGAGGTAGGCATCTAAGTTGGATTTTATATGTGAAATTATGGAAAACAAAAAGTAACTTTCAGACATCCTCGTGAATTATATTCTATAGGTACTGACACACTAGAATAGACTTGAAAGTTGGCTAAATTTATTATAATGGCAAAACAACAAAATTTATATTTGTCTGATATAAATTCTTAATTTTTGCTTTTTTCTGGAAACCTTTGGTAGTCTGATGAAGCCTAAGGACACTTTCTCAGAAAAAAAAAATTAAATACACAGAATAAAATGTATAAGATTATAAAGGAAAGGAATTATATATAAATACTATTATCAAAATGCTGAGAGACAGGGAAAGAGAGAGAGGGAAGAGAGAGAGAGAGAGAGAGAGAGAGAGAGAGAGAGAGAGAGAGAGAGAGAAGGAAGTTCACGAAACAGCTTAAGAATTCTTGAAAGGGGGCGGCTAGGTGGCGCAGTGGATAGAGCAGCAGCCCTGGAGTCAGGAGTCCCTGAATTCAAATCTGGCCTCAGACACTTAATAATTACCTGGCCTTGGGTAAGCCACTTAACCCAACTGCCTTCCAAAAAATCTTTAAAAAAAAGGAATGTGGTATCTATTATTAGATAAATAATTATTTTGAAAATAATATTAAATTTGTATGTCCACTACAATTAACATGAGTCCATTAGTGTTTCTCCATATATTTAGGTTCTTCAATTTTGTCGGTATGAGAACCAATGACATTAATTTGATCAGCGAAAAGCCAATGTCTTTCTTTTAAAATGGCAAAATGAGTTTTAACCTACTTTCATTTTTATCATTTCCTGCTTTCTTATTCATCATCTGTAAGCCGCTGCTGCTAAGTAGCAGAGAGGGGATGGGAAAGTAGAAAACATATTTTCTCAAAATGCAGCATATGGTTCATAATTCTAGGAACTGAACCAATAATAAATTGTACTTAGATTGAAAAACCTAAGACTACTGGCCATTACTTTTAATTTTGACCAAAAGAGCAAAAAAAGAGTAATAAAAAATTATTAGAAGACCCTGATAGGCTACATGTTCCTGTGCATTCTTCCACAGTATTTTCTGAAACAGCAGTCTCTACCTTCCAAATAATTCTCAGCAAGATCAGTACCGGTATTGAGAAATCAAATTATTAAAAACCTTGAACCTTTTGACCTTTGTGGGTTCACATGCCCCTGGCACCCTCCTATGTGCTTTTCTCACTGTAAATCTAACTTATTTTGAATAAAGGAATATTCTTGGCATGTTTGTACCAACTCCCTGAGCAAGGTCTAGCTATTCTTAGCTCTACTGGAAAATACTCTTTTGCAGGTGGCTCATTCACTTGCCAGAATGGATATAAGACCCCTGGGGATCATGGTCATTGCTAGAGAGAGGATTGGCTCAGTATCATGGGTGACTGCATGCCTCTCCTAGTGACTTGGCTATTTCTGTCTTTGTTACTTAGTACCTTGAGACTGCAAGCTGCTCTAGTCTCCTGACCCCATCCTAAGACTATTAAGAATTAAGAAACTGCTCACTGAAACATCAAATCAAGTTTATTGAGTTACCATTTCACAGAATTTCCTAAACCCCTCTGGATTTTTCATAGAACTGAAAAAGTTCATTCTTTAAATGAACTAGGGGGACAAGTATCCAAAGTTGATAAATTTGTGCATTATTATGGCCCCCTCCTAAAGTCTTCAATTGCTATGAAAAATAATAAGGGTCATGGGGAGGAAATGTGAACTTCTTAGCTAAGGGTTATTTTGAGCCAATCAGTAGGTAAGGTTGGGCTGTTGAAAAATTATATGCACCCCTGAATATAAGAGACAGTGTGGAGCAATAGGAAAAAAAAAATGTCTCGAGTCAGACCAGAACTCAAACCTTGCCTCTGACACTTTCTACCTGGATATCCTTAAGCAAATAATAACTTACCTTCTTTAACTTTCCTCTTCTACAAAATTAAGAATTAAACAGACTTCCAGCTCTAAATCTATGTTCTTATGATCCATATGATATTACAGACTCATTTATTCTAATTCGATATCTTGTTTTTATTTGGTGTTGAACTCTTTGATTTCTAAATCCTGGATCTCACCTCCTGCTAAACCCAGAAGACTTAGTGGTCCTCATCACCTCTTTTGCCACTACTACTGAATCCTAATCCATACAAAATTCCACTAATAACACCTGTTTCCTCCTTAAATATCAGTATCTACTTGTCCATCTATTTCTTAGAGCATCATCCTAATGTTCTTTGTTAAATTATCAACAAGAGAATAACAATAGTAATAATGACAACAACAATAACGGACAGTTTTTGCTTTAGTAAGTGAACTATTAAGAGGATGATTCTGCAGACCTCTACTCAAAGCAATCTGTAATATAAATTTATGAATACTATGAATTTGGGTATGGGGAAGGGAGGGAGAGAGAGAGGCAGGAAGAGAGTCATGTACCCATGGGGGGGGGGGGGGTAGAACACAGTTGAAGAACACATGGAAGATGGGGACTCTAGGATCAAAATGTCTAGCACACTCTTCATATTGCTAGTCAAAAACAAACACAAAACCAAAAAAATGTTTTTAGAAAGAATTTTATTGTCAGTTTTATCAGAGGAGAGAGCTAGAAAAAATATGGTCAAAAATATGATCCTCCTTGGGGTTCTATGATTTTTACATAATATAACCAATTGCTGAGTGACCAAAGGGAAATTTTCAGACAATACACATAGGTTGCTTGAGATGTATATGAGAAAGTTAAGTATAAACATTGAATATATATTGGATGAAACAAAAATAAAAGTTATTGGGTGAACCCAAAATAAGACCTCAGTGAGGGCCTCAAAATTCCTTGCAGCAATAGTTTAATTCACTGGAGGGTTTTTGGGGTCAGCATGATCTATACAGAAGCTTTGGGTAAAACTTGAGTAAAACACATCTAGCCAAATAAGACTAAGTTCAAATGATATAATAAATAATAAGATTTTCTAACCAATATAATAAAGTATTTTTCTACAACTTCTTGTGTTAGGCAGTAAACAAGTCTGATCTAAACCAATCTGGTCATTCACTGTACAAGGTGAGGATTGCAATACTTGTGTTTTCCCCAACAGCTCCACCATTTGGTCTAGATCAATCTAGATACTTTCCTAACTTCTGTGGGCATCCATGTGAGCATTATATTGATGATATCATGCTGATATTTAATGATTTGCCTTTATTACAGTAATATTTTGATCAGGTCCAGGGTTTGGTGTGGTCCTATAAAAGATGGATTATGCCTGAGACCGCAATTAACAAAATTCAATCTTTCCCTACTCTTACTAATATAAAATTACTGCAAACATCTTTGGGATTGTTTGAACATTTGAGGGGTTTTCTCCTTCCTCTGCCCATTCTTGTTCAATGCTTATTATATCCACTCTATACCATCAAAAGGAAGGGGGTTGAGTAAGAATGATGCAAATCAAAATTCCTTCATTAAATTTAAAACTGGGAAGCACAGGGTAGTGCGCAAGATATTGCAGACCCTAGGTTCCCATAAGAATTAGATATTGCTACATTTATTGAGGGATTTGTTGGATCCCAGGGCATCACATCCAACTTTGGTTATGGCAGACCCTTGGGTTCTGGTCATAACTATTTAAGGGATCTGAAAGGCAACTGAAAAGGATCTGAAAAGGCTTTGTTAGAAAAACAATTGCTAACTGCTTTTCTAGTCTTCCAACTAGAGATGCCTCCAGTGACCCTCTTAATATCTATACCTGTTAATAGGCAAATTGATAATAGTTTGACAGTGCCCACTTCCATGGTTACTCAAACTCCTACCCTGATTAAATAGCACAGTTAACTCAATGACACTTCTTTGTCCAATGACACAATTACACTCTTATCAACCTGGTTATTGTTCTATTTTTGTACAATACTGAGTGTTGTACTGTACTGCTATGTAATCTGATTCCGTTTTGAATCTACCTAGTACCTAGACTAGGTACATTCTATGGTACATGAGGAACAATGCTATAATTGCTGTATATTTGTGACTGTTTCCATCTGTGGTCATGGAGGAGCAACTTGGAGAAATGAACTATTGAGAGCTGACTCTATTGAAACTTTAGAAAATTTTTGCTGATGAAGCGCATCTAATGTTCTCTAATTAATGTTCACAGTCTACCTTTAGGTTCTTTCCTTATACTGTGAATGCGTTTATACTATTGGTATGTTATATGCCTACAATTTCAAATGCTATAGTAAGCAGGGGTCTTAAAACCCTGTTATATTATCCATCATAGAGTCCTAGATAAATTGTAGAAGTCATGAATATGATGATTATATGGGCCTAAGATAGAAAAATGGATTGTCGGTTAAATAGACCATGGTTGCAATTGGGGACAAGAAACTCATAAATATTCTTGCTAGGTCAGAAGTGACATATGGATAGAAGCCAATTACTTCTTGGTTGAACATTTACACATCCTGCTCATTTCCTGAATGTTTCAATCTCCTCCCTTCTTAAGTAGTTTCAGTAAAACACATACATAGCTTAAGGTCAAAGCCAGTTTTATACAATGGGTATGCCCTGCTGCTTACTATTCATCATAAGCTGTTAACTTCAGGAATTTTCTGTAAGCAATTCCCTAATAAAGCTTAGATTGGTCACCCTGGCTTTGTGTGTATCTTTCTTCAGATAAAATAGACCAATCCAGTATCCTAGTCTGCAGCACTACTTTATGACAAATGCTATGATATTATTAACTCTGTTTTGGAGATGAAGAAGCTGAGATAGGTTAAATGGCTTGTTCAGAGTCACATAGCTAGAAAGAATCAGTATATAGCTTTAGAACCCAGATCTCTTATGACTCCAAGATCAGTACTGTTTTCATTATCTCATGTTGTCATACTGAAGATTTTAATAAAACATTTTTCTTTCAGAGTTTTAATTTTAATTTGATTTCTTTAAAGATGCTAATTTTAATCAAGAATCAAGAATCAAGACTAGTATATAAACTTGTCTGTATTAATTTGTATTTGGAAATATAATTATTCTTAAATTCATTATTTTAAGTCAATTGTGGATCCAGAAATGATCACTGATAATCCCAATCACTCTAATAGTATTTTGTAAAGTCCTTATTAATAGACAATGGTAACATTTTTAATAGGTGATACAATCAGATTCTCAGGTGTAAAAGTGCCAGAATTCAAGCAAAAGTGAACTGAATTTAGAGTCTCAGGACCTCAGTTTGAATCTCGGCCTTGACATTTATTTCTATACTATGAATCCTAGGGCAAGTAATTTAATCTCTTAGGCCTGTTATAAAATAAGGAAAATATATATCTTTCATTTCTAAACCTCGTATTTTGTGGGGTCCTAGTTACATTTGGTTCTAGTTGTTCATCTGTTGTTGTTGTTGTTGCTGTAACTGTTGTTGTTTAATTAACCAGTATAGGGAGCTCCTCAGTGTGGGAGGTCCCTCCTCTGCTGCAATACTTACAGGTTAGAGGTTAAAAAGTTATCTTGGACACTGAGATGTTGAATAAATAAAGGCACATAGCCAGCGTATGTCTTCAACCCAAGTCTTCCTAACTCAGAACCCACCTACTGACATGTCAACTTTGCTTAGATATTAGAAACACAAACCTTCAAATAAAATACACATAAAAAGGGGAAATAGGAGGCCATTTAGAGGTTCCTTCAATTATTGAAAAGTACAGCCAGTTCTACTCTGCAGGTTTCTCATTCCCTCCCATTCCCAATTTCAATTTCCCAGGTAGCCATCTCATCCTTTGCCCAGTTCTAAATTATAAATTCTCTCTTTTCCTTCCTCTAATTTAAATATTTCTAGTCAGGATGCTCTAGGTTCCTTTATTTGCAATAAATTTACATATTTATTTGCTTGCTTATGTTCTAAATACAAAATTGGCTGAACAAAGGCTTATATTTATGTTATAGAGCAAGAAAGAAGATTCTTTAACTGATCATTTCTACCTCTGACTAGATAGTCCATTAAGTGAGTCATAACCAGAGGTCTGTGAATTTCCTTAAAATTTTTTTGGATATCTGTATTATAGTATAATTGTTCCTTTGGTAGTTCTGCATATTCTATTTTATTCTTTTAAAAATATTCTATACCTAGCTGTGTGGCCTTGGGCAAGCCACTTAACCCCACTGCCTTGCAAAAACCTAAAAAAAATATTCTAAGTGGGGGTTGTTATGAGTGAAATGTGCAATAATTGAGGAAACAGAAGTTTGAATTTCCAAGCAAATCAATTTATTGTCAAGGTGGGCAGTTGCACAACAAATTGGGGTCAGGTAGTCCCCAGCAGGGTAATTTTTACCCTAAATTTTGAACAAATTTTATACATTAAGAGAAAATAGTAAACAGAATATAAGATTATATAATCTGATTTCTTATTGGAGGAAAGATCAAGGATTTTCTGAGTTGGGGCGAAGGCAATGAGTTTTGGGAATTTCAGAAATGTGGAGTCAGTTTTACAAGATGGAGTCAGTTCAGTTTCCCAATTCCCTCAAGGTCTTTAGACTTTACCAGGTTGCCAAAGAGGACCACTACACAAAAGAATTGAGATCTTTTCCACTAATTCTATAGAACTTTTCTCTTTGGGTCTTCCAGTAGAAAACTTGTGATTCTTGGGAAAAGACTTATCTAATAAGATGGGTGATAAAGAAGGAAAAGTGCTGAGTTTGGAAAGAGAAACTCACTCTACTATTTACTAGCTAAGTGAACATAAGGAAGCTACTATCATATGGTGGATGGAATATCAAATTTGAAATCATGAGCACTTGGGTTCTAATCTCACCTCTAATGCTATCTATTTGTGTGATGCTATGCAAATCACCAAATTTCTCTTAGTTCCTTCTCTGTAAACTGATCGAGTAGAAGTAGCTGGCCTCTAGAAAGGAAGAAATAAAGAACACAGATGTGTTTAAGTATACCATTTGTTAGATTAGTGCCCTTTACCTTGACAACCTGAGGGAAGATGGATATCTATAGTTCCAAGGAAGAGAAAGGAAATGGTTAGGTTGCCCAGTTCATGTCTGCTCTAGAAAAAGGAAGTCATTTGGGATGTTCTACTGGCAAGTATCTAAGAATTTCATAAAATCATAGATCTAGAACTATAAGATATCTAAAAATTCATCTAGTCCAACCTTCTCATTTTCTAGAGGAGGATACTGAGGCTTCAGGAAGTTATGACTTGTCCAGATTCACACAGACAGTAATCATAAAATGAGATATTTCATTCTATATCCTCGCTTTTAGTTAAAGAAATATGGACCACAAAGAACAATCAATAGATACAAAAGAAACAGTAGTGAATGATTTTGGTAATATACTATTTGATGAAGCCAAAGATTTCAGTTTCTGGGCAAAGAAATCACTTTTTGACAAAATCTGTTGGGAAAACTGAAAAACAGTATGACAAAAACTTGACAAAGACAAACATCTCATACCCTATATCAAAATGAGGTCCAAAATAAGTACAGGATTTAGATATAAAGGGTGATATCATAAGTCAATTACAAGAACAAGGTATAGTTTATTGATCAGATCTTTGGAGGGGGAAGAAGTTTGTGAACAAATGAGATGGAGAACATTATAAAATGCAAAATGGATAATTTTTATTACAATGTACTAAAAAGTTTTGGCACAAATAAAACCAAAGCAACCAAAAATTGTTACAATTTTTACAGCTGGCATTTCTGATAAGGGTTTTATTTCTAATATATACAGAGAACTGAATCAAATTTATAAGAATACAGATCATTCCCAATAGATAAATGGTGAAAGGATCAGATGAAGAAATTAAAGCTATAAAGTCATGCTCTAAACTACTACTGATTAGAGAAATACAAATTAAAACAACTCTGAGGTACTCCTTTCATCTATCAGATTGGCTAATATGACATAAAAGGAAAATGATCAGTACTGGAGGGAATGTGGTAAAACCAGGACACTAATGCACTAATGGTGTGGTGAACTGATCCAACCATTCTGGAGAGTAATTTGGAACTATACCCAAAGGCCTATAAAATTGTGAGTACTCTTTGATTTAGCAATATTAGTACCAGGTCTGTACTCCAAAGAGATCATAAAAAGGGGGAAAGACCCAGAGGTGCAAAAATATTTATAGCAGGTCCTTTTTTGTCAGTAAAGAATTGGAAATTGAGGGGATGCCCATCAATTGGGTAATGACCGAACAAATTGCGGTATATGAATGTGGGAATACAATTGTTATTAAGAAATCATGAGCAGGTGGACTTCAGAAAAGTCTGGATAACCTACATGAACTGATGCTAAGTGAAGTGAGCAGAAACAGGGGAACATTGTATACATTAACAGCAATATTGGTGATGATCAGCTGCAATAGACTTAGCTTTCATCAGTAGTACTATGATCAAAGACAATTCTAAAGGACGTGTGATAGAAAATACCATCCACATACAGAGAAAGAATTACAGAGTCTGGATGCAGATCAAAAGGGGCAGCTAGGTGGTGCAGTGGATAGAGCACTGGCCCTGGAGTCAGGAGTACCTGAGTTCAAGTCTGACATCAGACACTTAATAATTACCCAGCTGTGTGGTCTTGGGCAAGCCATTTAACCCATTTGCCTTGCAAAAACCTGAATGCACACCAAAGCATACTATATTTCATTTTTACAATTTGTTTTATGCTTTATGTTTTTTTCCACTCTCATGGTTTCTTCCCCCTTTTGATCTGAGTCTTCTTTTACAACATGACTAATATGGAAGTATGTTTAGCATAGTTATACATGTATTACCTATGTCAGATTGTTTGCTGTCAAAGGGGGTGGAGATATCTTATAAAAATGAAGGTTTTAAACTATCTTTGCATGTCATTGGAAAAATAAACAAATTGGCGGCTAGGTGGCACAGTGGATAAAAAGCACCGGCCCTGGAGTCAGGAGTACTTGGGTTCAAATCCAGTCTCAGACAAGCCACTTAACTCCATTGCCTAGCAAAAGCCTAAAAAACAAATAAACAAATTTATACAAAGGATAATAAAATTTTTCATATCCTTTGATTTAGCAATAGCACTATTAGGTCTGTTTACCAAAGAGATCATAAAGTAAAAGGAAAAAAGACCTATATATACAAAAAATATTTGTAGCAGCTCTATTTATGGTGGCAAAGAATTAGAAATTGAAGTGGGGCCATCAATTGAGAAATGGTCAAACAAGCTATAGCATATGAATGTATTGGAATACTATTGTATTCTAAGAAATGATGAGCAGTCAGATTTCAGGAAAAAACCTGGAAAGACTTACATGAACTGATGCAAAGTGAAATGAGCAGAACCAGAAGAATATTGCACATAGTTATGTTGCTGGGTTCCAGGTCTTGAGAATGTGAATGAATTCACTTAAAAGACTGACTCTTGACCCTGAGCTATTGAGGACAAAAAAAAGTTTATTTACATATTACTGTGGATATTAAAGTAAGAGGAAATTTAACATTGGAGAGAGAGACAGAGAGACAGAGAGAGAGAGAGAGACAGAGAGAGAGAGAGAGAGAGAGAGAGAGAGAGAGAGAGAGAGAGAGAGAGAAAGAAAGCAGTTGCTAGGTTATTGCAACTGGATTTATCCCCTAAGGGGATAAGTGAGGTAGAGAGAAAACTAAGAAATTTAAAAGGAAAACATGACATAGTGTCTGTTCTAGGAAGTGTTGGGGGAGAAGATAGGTCTGTGCTAGGGATGGACTAAGGAGTGGGTCACACATAGACCAAAACTAAGTTTATTGCACATGTCTCGAGGGGATTAATTTAGTATTCAGGATATAATTTGTATCCCTTATCACAGTGAATTTCGGACTATCTTTTGAGTTGTCACAGGGATATAGGATAGGAGCTCAATATACTCCTTTGGTAAGATAGTTTTGATATTCTAGATGAGAGCCAAATAGCTCCCTTTGGTAAGACAGCTCTGAATATTGGGATGGAAATATTGGTAGGCTTCAGGTAGTTTCTATTGCTCTGTACAAGGGGATGGTGTCTTGTTAGTACATGACCAGCATTGAGAAAAATAGATTGACTGATTAACGTAGTCATCTCTACCTAATATTTCCTCTACTATACTAATAGCAATAATATAATGTTGTGGAATGAACAACTATGATTGACCTAGCTCATTTCATCAATACAAAGATACACAATAATTCCAAAAGACTCATGATGGAAAATGGCATCCACATTCAGAGAAAGAATTGATGGAGTCTGAATGTAGATTGAAGCATAATATTTTCATTTTGTTTTTTGTGCATTATTATTGTGAATTATAATTATTTTGAAAATTGTTTCTTCTTTTACAGTAAGACTAAAATAGAAATAACTTTTATATAATTGTATATATGTAACGTATATCAAATTACTTTCTTAGGGAGAAAGGGAGAAAATTTGTTTCTCAAAATTTCAGAAAAAATGTATATGTTAAAAATTATCTTTACATATAATTGGGAAAAAATACTATTAGAAAAGGAAATATGGGCCTTTTAAGAGAGGTAAGACAGAAAAGAGAAAAATCATGAAAAGCTAGGTTACCTGTTAGATTACAGTAGGTACCAGCTCAAGCCCCACCTGATCATTGTTTGCGCTCTGAGTAACTGTAGATAGTAATTGTTTCTGTTTTGGACAGAAATCCTGAGGTTCTTCCCTTTTCAAACTGATTTTTTAAACTAGCTAAATAAGACTTTTCTTTATAAGGTTTACTAACTGGACATTGCCTCAATCAAACTGAGACCTGGGAAAGACCTTAACTAAAAAAGGCCAAATTCTCCCATCTCCAATTGTCTTGATCAGTTGTCTTGCTGCTGTGAAATAGGAGAAATAATGGACAGAGAAATATATTTTAAATGTGTTAATATATGTTCTCTGCACTAACCATATATCTTACATTAATACTGACCCTCTCCCCCCAATTCCTTGTCCAAGCTATGATGAAAGGTCAATGAACTTTTAGTAAAGTACCTTGCCCCTCCCTGGCAAGAACTCAATAAATCCCTTCTCGCAGACAAAAGACAAGTCATATTTGCCTTAGCCTGAAGGGATTAAGTTTTTGTGTCCCCCCAACCTCATCTATCTTTCCCTAATTACCTCATTTCTGTTCTTTTAACCATTGCCCCTCACCAACATTCTTCTCATTACCTTATCTATGATCTTTGAGCTACTTACCCTCATCAGTAGATTTCTTATATCTTCTGAGTCACCCATCCCAGCTACATCCTCCTTAAAAGCTCAGCTTTCTCCCCATTTGAGTTGCTTGTCTTTCTGTGAAGCCAGCCTGCTATGGGGGAGCATGATACTCCAAATAATCTCTCTTATCCTATCCCTTTCCTTTCTGTTCAACCTTTCATAGTGACTTTGTGTGTTTAGGTTGTTTAGGAATCAGTAGTTTCCTGCCCCTTAGTCTCTCTTTCTCTTTAACTCATAGCTTCTTGGGGATCAGTGGTTTTCTACCTTTACTTTAGTCTTTCTTTCCTTTAGCACACTATGAACTTTATGCACTACTTTATGCTCTTTTTATAAACTTGTGAACTTTTGCAGTAACCTGTGAATTAAAAAATTTAAGCCTTTTCTTACTCTCTTGAGTCAGAGAGTCTAGTGATTTCTTCACCCAGAATAAATCCACATCAGTTCTTAAGCCTCCATCCCTTAGGTGTATTTCTCATGTCTTCAGCTGAACTCAGATGGATCTGGAGAAAAAAGTGAGAGTGGTAACTTTACACAGCCCTCCCTCACATAAATCTAAATCACTTGCAAGTCATAATTTCATCTTCATGGTGCTATGGTCCTCTATTTAAACAAAGGACAAACAACAACAACAACAGGATCTATGTTTAATCAGCATGAGAGTTTCAGCTATCAAGAAAAGTCACATACAGAGAGAAGTGATGAATTCTGAGTGCAGAAATTATGTTTTCACTTATAGAATGATCATTAAAAAATTATGGCAAAGATTTGGAAGTTGAGAGGATGCCCATTGCTTAGCTGTGAGACCTTGGGCAAGTTACTTAAGCCTATGGCTTTGTTTAAAAAAAAGAAACAAAATAAAAATAGAGAAGATGCCCGTCAACTAGGGAATGACTGAACAAGTTATTTATGGTATACGACTGCTATGAGGTACTATTGTTATTTAAGAAACCATGAGTGATCAGACTTTGGAGAAACATGGAAAGATGTTGCGCAAAAGAAGCAGAACCAAGAGAATATTGTATACATTAACAACAACATCAAATTGGTCAACTATGATGGATGCAGCTCCTCCCAACAGTTCAGAGATCAAGGACAACCCTGGGACAATGCAATCTATATTCAGAATTGATTGTATACTATGTTTATTTTTTTAATTTTATTTATTTATTTTCACATTACTAAAATAGACTTGTTGTAAAAGTAAACATAATGTCCCCTCCCTGACAAAGACAGAGAAACCTCAGGAAAAATAAAGTGAGAGAAAAAGAAAAAAAAATATACTTCAGTCTGTGTTCAGATAACATAATCTCTGTCTCTGGGATGGATTGTGTTCTTTATCATAAGTCCATCAGAGAAGTTGCCTCAACATTTTTTCCCATAGTTACTATTGCTAACTGTATTTCCTTCCATCTATTCCTCCTCACTCCCATTTATTCTACTCTCTCTCTCCTTTCACTTTGTCTCTCCTCAGAAGTGTGCTGTGTGGAAACTAAGTGGCAGAGAGTACTGTGGCCCTGGAGCCAGGAGGACCTGAGCCCAAATCCAGCTTCTGACATCCAGCAATCACCTAGTTGTGTGACCCCAGGCAAGTCACCCAATCCCACCATCCTGTCAAAAAATTAAAAGTATGTTTTGTCTGACTATCTTCTCCCACAATCCTCCCTCTCCTCTTATCACCTACACCTCCCCTCCCCTCCCTCTGTTCCCTTTCTCCTATCATCTTCCTTTCCTTTATCTTCAATGTTAAGATAGATTTCTATATGCTATTGAGTGTGTACATTGTTTCCTCTCTGAGCCATTTCCAATATGAATGAAGGCTTACTCATTCCCCCTCATCTTCCCTCCCTTCCACTCCATTGAAAAAGCTTTTTCTTGCCTCTTTTATATACAATAACAGCCCATTCTACCTCTCCTTTCCCCTTCTTCCAGTACATTCCTTTCTTGCTCATTGATTCCATATATATATGGAATATGTTTTAGTTTTATTGTTTCTTGATTTCTCACAAAGTCATAGTTCCATACTTTGTTGGAAAGAGTTGTTTTCTTCAGAGAATTTTCTTATCTCCTTTACTATCTGACCAATTATGTTTTTTAAGGCATTCTTCTCCTCTTTGCTCTTTTGGATTGCTTTTTCTATTTGACCTAAACTGGTTTTTAACATGTCATTTTCTTCAGCATTTTTAGTATCTCCTTCAACAAGCAGTCTTGGTTTTCATGACTTTCCTGCCTCTCTTTCATTTCTCTTCCCAATTTTTCCTCTGCCTCCTTTACTTGCTTTTCAAAGTCTTTTTCAAGCTCTTCTACAGTCTGAGACCAATACCTATTTTTCTTGGAGGCTTTGGATACAGAAGCTTTGATCTGATATCTTCTGAGTGTGTTTTGATCCCCCATGCGTCCAAAGTAATTATCTATGGTCAGATTCTTTTTTTCCCTATTTACTCATTCCCCAAGCTTTTGAGCATTTTTGGAACACCCACCCATGACCCTCAATTGCTTCAAGGTCCTATGGGAGGCTCTGACTGCTCTTCTGGGCTGTGCTCTGGTTTTTGGTTGGCCACAAGCACTTCCTTCTACCCTAGAGCTGTTAGGAGGGTCCCTGCTCTGCCTCCAGACTGAGAGCAGGGTCTGAATATGGACAAAGCAACAAAGTCCTGTTCCAAGGATAGTGGAGAAACCTCGACAGTCTCCACCCATACTCTTACTGTCCGAGGGCTGAGAACTCTGGAAGCAGCTGCTGGGTGGCTCCAAAGGCTTACTTCCATTTCCTGGGTCTGCAGTGACACCTAAGCTTCACTGGACTCCTGGGTCACTTCTGACTGAATTTTCCTGCTGACTGTCTAAGTTATTCCTGGTGATCCCTCAGTTGGGAAGTCTGGAAACCACTCCTGCTGCCATGAACCATGGTGTCCTCAGGGATCAGGTCAACCAACAAGCTGTTCCTGGAAGGCATGGTGAGGCCCTGGCTGTGCTGAGGCCTCTTCCCATGAATCTTTCAAGTTCTCTTAGGCTGGAAAATTGTTTCATTCGATCTTTCTGTGGGTTCTACCACTCTAGAATTTGATTAGAGTCATAATTTTAAGCTATTTAGAGTATTCTGAAAGAACTGCTAGAAATTCCTGCCTCCACACCTCCATCTTGGCTCTGTCCCTATGTTCACTTTTTTAAAACATCTTTTATATTTTCTTTCCTATCTCCTAGGTGGTGCAGAGGACAGAACACCAGTCATGGAGTCAGGAGGACTTGATTTCAAATTCAGACACTTAATATTTATTTACTTAGCTATGTGACCTTGGGTAAGTCACTTAACCCCATTGCCTGCAAAAAAAAACAAAAAAGTAATTGGAAAATAAACTAAATAGCAATTTAAATATCATATCACATTCATATTCTCTCATCTTGTACAGTTCTCATCTTTGTGTTCCCATAAAACAGTCAAATAACATCCCAAGCACCTCAGAGCATGGTAGGGTGAGAAGAATTCATTTAGGGACAAGAAGAAAGATTGAAAGGAAATGCCTGAATCAGAGGCATAAGTTTAAGTTTCACCTCCCTAAACAAACAGTTAATATACAACTAGTAAATTCCCTATTGCCTAGATTTATAGATTTTGAATTTTGTGATTCTTAGAAGAGAAATACTAGGTAGAAACAAGATGATATGTTATGACTTTTATGATTTCCCCTAAAATAATATTTTTCCTAATTGGAAACTACCAATATTTCAAAATTAAATTAACATTAAACCAAATATTAATCTCCAAGAAGATTTAAATTGTTTATTGCCTCCCTATGCCCTCCAAATGCAATATGAACATTTGCTATGAATTTAATTAAAGGAATACTATCTTCCAAATATTGAGCTCTACTTTTCTCTTCTCCTGCAAACATATTTTAGCCTGATACTCCATCTTCTGGAGAAGAAACAACATGTAGAGATTAAATAATAGATTGACTAACACTCAAAATCTCTCTCTGGATCTGTTGAACAACTTTTGAAGGTCTCATGGTAAGTTTATTTTCCTCTTTTGGAAATTATTTCACTTCTCTTAGGATGTTACTTATTTTATCTCTCAGAGAATTTGAGGATGCAGAAACAGTAAGTTAGCTGTATTCCCTCTGTATTTATGGTTGTTTTTTGCTTCAGTGAAATAACTTTTTTCTTCCCACTACATAGTTTCTTTTATCTATGGCATCAGCAAACGTACACAATGCATTATTTTTTCACTCCCTTCAGAAACAACTTCTCTGCCCTTTTATTATATTTTTTCATGTAGAGTTTATTCCACAGTCCCTTTGTGAATGCAAATGTTTTCAAATGTTATATTTGCTTCATAACCTTGAAGAAACCAATATTGATCTTTTTTTCAATTTTCATGGTACAGTCTAAGGGGTCTCTCTAAACAGAGGAGATGCGTAGTGTATGATAGTCTTATTAGTAAACTTGTAACCATGTAATTTATAAAGTTTCATTTATATCCATTCTGCTTTAATAAACCTAAGCATAAAGTGATTTAAAAAAACTTTTATTACATATACTTTTTTTAGATTTTTGCAAGGCAAATGGGGTTAAGTGGCTTGCCCAAGGCCACACAGCTAGGTAATTATTAAATGTCTGAGACCAGATTTGAACCCAGGTACTCCTGACTCCAGGGCCAGTGCTTTATCCACTGCACCACCTAGCCACCCCCTTATACATACTTCTAATTGGGGAAACTACATTTTAGAGTTATAGAGTTATAAATACAATTAATTTTGCATTAGATTTTTTGTATTACTTTTAGAAGTATAGTTAGGTCTTTTTTAGATTATAATAATGAATCTCAAGAATAGTCACATTATTCCAATTCTTTCTGTAAGTTTCTATTGGTCAGAACAAATTACCATATTTTACCATATTAATTATAGTTTTGAATAAAGTGGATTATAATACATGTGAACACCTTTACAACATTTATTATTGATACTTAACAGGTCCTAGCCTGGTTACTTTTACCAGGCTAGGCAAACTGACATTCCATCCTAGGACACTGAAATTTAGCTATCACTGCTAGAATTTAAATTCTTTTAACATGGAAACAAATCATTTGTGCATAAATAATTAATCAAAATGGGAAGCTACCCAAAGAATTGGAAGAAAAGTTGTTGTTATTGCTTACCCTTCATTTTTCAAAAGGAACTCGGGCTCACTTAAATACAATTTATTCATGAGTCATGAAATGTGTGATATTATGACTCATGAGAGATTAGACTTAAATGAGGGAGAATTTCAAGAAGTCATCGGCCTTACTCTTTCTGGTAGATTCATCAAAGTTCAATGGCCAGTAAAGTCAGAATACTGATGATGACCTAGGATACAGCTAACTTCTTATTTGACTAATCTTTAAATATTCCACAGTACCTGCTTAAGCTGCCTTCATGGCAAGGAAAAAATTATTCTCATCCATCTATTCTGCTTTGGGAATCCTTTGGGAAGACACCCTTAATTCACCAATGAATTTGAGACCCATTTGTTACCTTCATCCTGATTTGTCCAGTCTGCTGAAAGAATTTACCTGAGTGTGGTCACTAAGTATGCTATAACTTCTTGGAATCAAAGGTGAGACTTGAGTGATAAGCCCTAAAACCTGAGGTACTAGTCTTTCTTGAACACTCCACTCACCCCATAGAAACAAGATAAATGTCCAATGATTGAGGAATGAATGTACAAATTGGGGTTCATGAAAGTATTGAATAATATTGAACTACAGTTCAGTTAGTAATAAGTATGAAGAATTCAGAGAAACAGATGTAAACTGATGCAGAGTAATGGGTGTTGTATAAAATTAATGTGAATGGAAATATAAACAACAAAAATACAGCTAAATACTTTTAATTTTAATGAGCAAGCTTGAACAATCATACAAAAGAGGAAAAGATCCACATGTACATGAATATTGCTATTCAGAATGATTCCATCTTGCTCCAATTTTTCCCATATGTTCTCCAACATTTATGATTTTCCTTTTCTGTCATATTAGCCAATCTGATAGGTGTGAGGTGGTATATTAGAGTTATTTTAATTTACATTTCTTCAATAGTGATTTGGAGAATTTTTTCATTTGACTAGAGATATCTTAAATTTTCCATACAAAAATGCCTATCATAACCTTTTATCATTTATTAATTGTATTATGACTTGGAGTCTTCTAAATTTGGCTCAGTTCTCTATGTTTGAGAAATGATGATCTTATCAGTAACACTGACTGAAAAATTTTACCAGCTTGATTTTGTTTGTGCAAACTTTTTTGAATTATTTTTATTTCTTCCAATTACATGCAAAGATAATTTTCAATACATATCTTTTTTGTAAACTTTTGAGTTTCATATTTTTCTACCTTCTTCCCTTCCCTCTCCTCTCCCCATGACCATGAGTAATCTGATACATGTTGTACATGTATACTCCTGTTTAACATTTTTCCATATTAGTCATGTTGTGAAAAAAATACATCTACAACCTATATTTTATACCAACACCCATTACTCTGCATCAATTTATATATATATATATATATATATATATATATATATATATATATATATGTGTGTGTGTGTGTGTGTTTCTCTGAATTCTTCATAGTTATTGATAACTGAACTGTAATTCTTTGTAATGTTCTCTATTTTTTTGTTTGGTCAAAAATTCTTCTCTGCTATATAGTTCTGACAGTAAAACTATTCTTTGCTCTCCTGATTGGCTTATGATATCAACCTTTATGTCTAAATCACATCCCCAGTTCAATTTTGTCTTGGTGTAGGGTGTAAGATATTGGTCTATACCTAGTTTCTGCCACACTATTCTTCATGTTTTTCAGAAGGTTTTGTCAAATCATTTTGATCCCAGAAGCTAGAGTCTTGGTATTTATCAAACAGTAGATTACAATAGTCATTTAGTACTGTGTCTTGTTCAGTACTATCCTATTCCTCTGATCCACCCATTCTCTTTCTTTTTTTTAATTTAATTTTTCCCAATTACATGCTAATATTTTGAACATTTATCCATTTTCAAGTTAATGAATTCCACATTTTTCTACCACTCTCATTTTCTTCTACTGTCTCTATGGTAGCTAACTGGTAAAAGATGTACATGAACAATTGTATTTAACATAGTTTCCATATTGTTCATATTGTACCACTTTTTCTTAGCCAGTACTTGATCATTGACACTATGTCTAAATCACTGATTTGTTCTTTTTCTATTTTATTCATGTAAGCATTTAGAAATATAAATTTTCCCCTTTGGTTACATCCCACAAATTTTGATATGTTGTCTTATTATTGTCATTGTCTTTGGTGAAATCATTGTTTCTATGATTTGTTATTTGGCTCACTCATTCTCTAGGAGTGGAATATTTAGTTTTCAATTAATTATTAGTCTATCCTTTCATGATCCTTTATTACATGTAATTTACCCTGCATTATGATCTAAAAAAGATGCATTTAATACTTCTGACTTTCTGCCTTTGATTGAGTTTTTTTAATGCCCTAATATAAAGTTGACTTTTGTGTAAGTGCCATGGGACATTGATAAAAAGGTATATTTCTAGTCCCATTCACTTTTCTTTGGAAGTCTATCTTATCTAACTCTTCTAAAGTTCCGTTATCTCCTTAACTTCTTTCTTGTTTATGTTGTGGTTAGGATTATCAGTTTCTGAGAGGAGGAAGTTGAGTATTTCTTCCTGTAATGCATTTAACTGCTCTAAAATTCTGGATGCTATGCCAGTTAGTACATATATGTTCAATGTTTTTATTATTTCATTGTCTATGGTACCTTTTAACAACATATAGTTTTCTTATATCTTTTAATGAGATCTATTTTTGCTTTTGTTTTTTCTAGGATCAAAATTGATGCCTCTGCTTTTTATATCTTTCTTTTTTTTAAACTTTAGTTGAAGCATAATATATCCTGCTCCACCATTTACTTTTCCTCTCAGTGTACTTCTCTACTCAAATGTGTTTCTGATAAACAACTTATTGTAGAATTATGGTTTTTAATCCAATCTCCTGTCTGCTTCCATTTTATGGGAGAATACAACCCATTCACATTTACAGTCATGATTACTATGTATTTCTCTTCCTTCTTCCCCCTCCCTCAATTTATACTTTTTTGCTCTACTTTGACCCTATTCTTCCTTAACAGAGTTTTACTTCTGAACACACCTCCCTAAATCTGCCTTCCCTTCTATGAGCCTCCCACTCCAATTTCTTTCCACTTTTGTCTCCAACTTCCCTGAAGAGTAAGATAAATTTTTATGCACAACTGACTATATGTTATTTATTTTGTGAGTCAAATCTGATGAGTAAGATTCAAAGAATTCTCATCCTCCCTCTTTTCTTTTCCTCTACTGTAATAGATCTTTTCTGCATCTTCATGCAATGTAATTCATCCTATTCTCCCTCTTCCTTGCCTCTTCTCTCAATAAAAGTCTTTTATCAATGTCTTAATTTTTTTATTCCTTCACATCACAGCCAAGTTATACTCACACTCTCTCTCCATGTGTATCCCTTATAACTGAACTAATAAAGATACAGTTCTCTAGAGTTGCAAGTATCATCTTCCATTGTGGGAATGTAAATAATTTAGCCTTGAATAACATGGTTTTTTCTCTCCAGTTTACCTTTTTATACATGAGTTTTGTGTTTAAAGATTGAAATTTCTATTCAACTCTGGTCTTTTCATCAGGAATGAATGTAAGTACCCTATTTCATGGAATATCCATCTTTTCTCCTGAAAGAGTATGTGCAATTTTGTTGGGTATTGATTCTTGGTTGCAATAGAACCTCCTTTGCCTTTCTGAATATTTTCTAAGACCTCTGATACTTTTTTGTAGAAACTGTTAAGTGCTGTGTAATTTCGACTGTGGTTCCTTGATATTTAATTGGTTTTTTATTCTAGCAACTTGCAGTATTTTCTCCTTGATTAATAATTCTGGAATTATTGAATTATTGAAAACTCTATTGGAGTTTTCATTTGGGGATCTCTTTCAGGAGGTGATTGGCAGATTCTTTCAATGACAAATTTACCCTCTGGTTCTAGGATGTCAAGGCAGTTTTCCCTGATAATTTCTTGATAGATGCTCTCCAAGCTCTTTTTTGATCATGATTTTCAGATAGTCCAATAATGCATAAATCATTTCTCCTGGATCTATTTTCTCGGTCAGTTATTTTTCCAATGAACAGTTTTATATTTTCTTCTATTTTTTTTCTTTTTTTGATTTTGTTTGACTAATTCTTGATGTCTCATAGAATCATTATCTCCACTTGCCTAATTTTAATTTTTAAGGAATTATTTTCTTCAATTAACTTTTGTACCTGTTTTTCCATTTGTCCAGCTCTTTTTTATTATTTATTTATTTGTTTGTTTGTTTGTTTTTAAATTTTTGCAAGGCAATGGGGTTAAGTGGCTTGCCCAAGGCCACACAGCTAGGTAATTATTAACTGTCTGAGGTCAGGTCCTCCTGACTCCAGGGCTGGTGCTCTATCCACTGTGCCACCTAGCCACCCCTGGCCAGCTCTTTTAAAGGAGTGGTTTTCCTTAGCGGACTTTTTTCCATTTGGATAATTGTAGTTTTTAAGGAAATGTTTTGTTCACCTAATTTTTGTCCTTCCTATTCCAAGCTGTTGACTCTGTTTCATAGCTCTCATTTCTTTTTCTAAATTTTCTTCTACTTCTCTTACTTGATTTTTAAAAATCCTTTTTGAATTCTTCTAAGAAGACTTTTTGGGCTTGAGACCAATTCATATTCCCCATTGAAGTTTTGTATGTAGGCATTTCACATTGTTGCCCTCTTCTGAATTTTTGTGTGGATCTTCCCTGACACCATAGTCAGGGTTCTTTTGGTTTTTGCTCATTTTTTTTAAATTGAGACCTATTCCTGGGCAGAGAGGGCACTTTCCCAAGCTTCTTGTGCTTGGAGTCAGGGCCCTGTTTACTGTCTTTCTGCTTGGGTCATGGGGGACTGGCTGCTTGCTCACTATGCTTGAGTGGCCTGGCACCTGTTGTTCCCTGAATTCTGGGGCTGGCAATTTATCTTCTGCACTGGGCAGTGACCTGCTATGCTACAGGCTTGCTTAATCAGGATTGCTGTACCTTGGTTATTGATTTGTGCCATGGCTAAGAGTCTTATCTGTGCTGGGCTGTGCTCCCCTTTAACCCAGTTAAGATAGACCATTCCTGAAGTCCTTCTAAATTCTTTAGGACTAGAAAATTGTTTCACTCCATCTTTTTGTGAATTATTTTGTTCCAGAATTCTCTTAGATCTTTTTAGAGGGAAATTGGGGAGAACTTAGGCAACTTCCTGGCTTCTCTCTGCCATCTTTCTTTCATTAATTAAAAGGAAAGAACCATATGACATACTTCTCTCCTTACCCTGCTTACCACATTCTATTATTCAGGGTATGTCTTTATCCAGTTGGA
This sequence comes from Macrotis lagotis, assembly GCF_037893015.1. Lineage (NCBI taxonomy): Eukaryota > Metazoa > Chordata > Mammalia > Peramelemorphia > Peramelidae > Macrotis > Macrotis lagotis. Next base: position 12,833,424 of record NC_133665.1, on the reverse strand, counting down.
TTCTTCTTAAGAATTTGATTATGAGGGTATGTTTTCTAATGTTTGCTCTGGGATATGTTGTAAAATTTATCCAGGATTCAAAATTGTTTATCATAGTTCTTGGCAGGACTGAAAGAGAGCTTTTTAGCTATCAGTTAAAATGAAGAAAATTAAAAGAAAGGTTAACTTGTGAAGTTCTTGCAAAACTGAAAGTAAAGAATAGTATCAGAATTCCTCACTGCTCCCAAGTCAGGATTCTACAACCTCTGAGTAAAGATTCTGAGATTTCAGAAACAGATATGTCTATGAGGAAAGGAAAGGGATCAGTATGTGTTGTCAAGGACACTAGTATCTCTATCTTTGTGCTATAGGGTCATTCTCCTCCAGTGTTCTGTGTTAAAAAATTTATGGAAGCTTATAGCCCAGTGAGATATTATGTTTCAGTTATTTGGTCAGCTAGGTGATCCAGTGGATAAAATGCTGATTTTAGAGTCAAAGACACCTAAGTTCAGATGCTACCTCAGACACCTACTAGCTGTGTGACCCTGGGCAAGTCACTTAGCTTCTGTTTGCCTCAGTTTCTTCATCTACAAAAATGAACTGGAAAAAGAAATAGCAAGCTGCAGCAGTATCTTTGATAAAAAAAAAAAACCCAAATGAGATCATGAAGAACAGAAACATCAAAATTAAATTTCCCTAGGAAACATACAACATAGGCGAAAACAGACAAATAGGTAAATATTCAATTTACCAGACTCCTGCCATATTGCTGTGCCATGAATATATTTCACATTGTTCTCTTGCATTTCATTTTTTAGCTGCTCCTTTCCTGATTGCACCCAATGTGAACTCTGCTCTATCTAGTTGTGGCAACACTATACATGCCATGGAGAGAGGCAAGTATTTGGACCAGAAGAACAGGGTTTGAGTTATAGTTGTGCCAATGTCAGTCATGTGATTTCTCAGTTTACTCTCCAATAAAACAGGTAGGATACCAACTTCACAATGTTAGTATGAATATTATTATTAGTCATCTTTCCTTTCAAGGAGGACCAGTAACCTCACAGGATGACAACTTGACTTGTATATGAGCTGAATTTAAGTAAGACAGAATTGTAAAAAGTCATCCAAATCACTCTCTTTTCCAGAATCATCAAAGTGCAGGGTCAAGATAAAAGTCAAGATAATCTGGCAATGATTTTGGATGCAGAGTATCACCTTAACATCTTCAATGTCTGCACAAGCTCTGTTAAACAGTACCTGCTTTTGTTACCTTTATGATAGGAACAAATTGTTCTCATTTGCCTATTCTACTAAAGAAAATCTTCAAATGCTTGAAGTAGATACCCCCTTAACTCATCAATAAGTCTGAGATCTGTCAGTGACCCTAAACCTGGTTTAGTACAGGTTAGTATTTGGTACTGAGATGGTTTACTGAAGTATAGTCTCTAAGCAAGTTATGACTTCTTTGACTCACAGGTGAGTGTGGGGTGAAAGGTAGATACCAAAGGTGAAGGAGCAGGACTGAAAAGGGTTTGACAACCCCTCACTCCAGAGGAGCTAGTTCTTCCTGAATACCTCATACCTTGATAATATCAAATGAGATAAGGTAAATGGAAACTCTTTGTAAATTATGGAGGACCATATCAATATAAAAAGCTAATACTGTGTTAATTACAATGTTCAGTTTACTGTTGTAAGAGTGTTAAAATTCTTTGTTTACTATATATTGTTATTTGTTATAATAAATTGTTTTTTGTTACTATATATTAATGCTCATTCAAATGTATATCTTGTAAACTAGATGACCCATATCCATTATATATTTTTTTTGCAAGGCAATGGGGTTAAGTGACTTGCCTAGGGTCATACAGCTAGGTAATTATTAAAAGTCTGAGGCTGCATTTGAACTCAGGTCCTCCTGATTCCAGGGCTGGTTCTCTATCCACTGCACCACCTAGCTGCCCTGTATCCATTATATTCTGACATTTTCCTTGCAGCATCTGGATTTTCCTTACTCACCACCATAGGCACAACCCTAATAATGACTCATTTTTTACAGGGGCCAGTGAAAATGCTGTTGAGCTATTCTCCTGTGCAATTTGTTTAACTTTGTGGCCAGTTTCATCCATTTGCAAAAAGAGGTATAGAGTTATGAATACTATCTTTATTTAGGAAGAATTTTGTTTTGTTTTATTTTCCTTAAAGAGCTAATTCTCAGAATAAAACATTGGGATGAAACTTATTGGATACAACTGAATTGGAAGAAATATAAATCTTGCATTTGGGTTCAGAATATCAGCTTTGCAAATATAAGATAACAGAGAGGTAGATAAACAGCAGTTTGTCTAAAGAAATTCTTTAGAGTTTGTGACCTGCATGCTCAATTTGAATTTATGGAGTGATAGAGCTGCCATTGTGATTTATAAATGTCATTAAGAGAAACATAGTGTTCAGAATTTGGGAGGTGTTATCCTATACTTTGCCCAGTCCAGATTACATTTCAAGAACTATGCTTTAGTTCTGGTACCTCATTTTAGGAAGCTCATTGATTAGCATGATATTATCCAGAGAAATAGAAGTAGTAGACTTGCAAGATGGAAAAAATTCCCCCTCATTAGAAAAATTGAGTGAATGTTCCATTAGTTATGTTGAGAGGATTCTCATTTAAGAAAAAAGGTAGACTAGATGATCTTGAAGGGTGCTTCCAAATCAGAGGTTCTGTGATTACATGACACTATAAACTTACAAGTGTAGCAATGACTTTAATTAACAGCAACTCGATTAACTATGAAGGCCTTTAGTGGAATTTCACAAGAATCCTTTAAAACTCTAGTTTTACATATAAAACAAACTCTAATCTGTACCATTTGACTCATTTTTTAATATATCTAATTGTGTACTGAGCTGAGCCATATCTTTTTCTAGCACACCTCTATGAAGTTTCCCCATCATGATATAGGTCCATTTAGCCAGATAGTTTTTTTTTCCCAAATATGAGAATGGACAAATGTAACTTTTTCTAATGCAGTAAGCAAGCACACAATATAGAAATCTTCCAAGTGGAAAGTATTAAATATAAGATCTTTTGATAGATTTTTATTCCCATAGAATCAAGGTAAAACATGCCAAAAAATTCTTCTTACCTTGTTTCTAGGTAACCAGCATAATAAGGGATGAATATATAGGTTAAAAAAACAAATTAAGCAATAAGGTACAATTTTCCACAGTTAAATCCCTATCTAGTTTATGTGAAGCATAATTGTTTTCATTAGATAGAACTAACTAATTAGTCAGGTCAGGGTGCTGATTGCTAGAGTACATAAATCACATGGAGTTGGTCCTATTGAAGAATAGATTTAATACTTTTCATTTTCTTGCTTAGCCACAGCTTTTTTTTTTTTTTTTTTTTTTTTGCTATTTGTTCCATCAAGGGAAGAGAAAAACTACAAAAAGATTAAGAGATGACACATCTTGGCTATTCACTGAACCTGGTAAAATGGAAATATTTTATAGTCTTTTGAACTGGATTGGGAATACAAGAGAAAAATGGAGGTACAGAATCTGGAGACAAATGAGGCTTACAAGTAAAACCTTAAGAGGATATGGTTGTTGCAATTGAATAAGATCAAAGTTTCGCATGAGGAGAAAAATTCTCATAGTCCTTCTGGGTATGAGTGACTAGGATATCCCTAACCTTTTGTAGTAATGTTTTGCTTTCTAGAAGTGGAACAAAATATAGCCCAAGAATCTTACTCTACAGTCCAATTCTGATAGAATTTCTCGGAACTCTATGGAGATATGTTGGGCAGATATAATGGATTTCACCTTTAAGCTCAAGCTAAGCAGGAAAAAAAAAAACAGGTCAGTTATAGCCAGAATTGGTTTTGCCTGTGGATGATCTGCCTTTTCAGGCCTATACTTTTCCAGTTGATGAGCAGTTTTCTCCTTTTCTCCTGACGCTGATGTTTTTTCTTTTTGAACTTGCTTCTCATTTACTGTATTTACTTCCTCCTAGACTATGAACTCAAAGTTTATGGAAACCTATTCTGATACCAACTGTTGCTTAATTTGACTACAAATCGTAATTCTCTTTGCTTTATAGTTTGACTGTAATAACATTGATTCTGGATTGTACCTCAATTTCAATGAATCTAGCCATAGTAGCTTAACAAGAAATATTTAAATCCCTTGGGTAAATTAAAAAGTATCTACCTGACTTAAATGTTGTCAACTCATGTGTTACAGCAAAAACAACCCCACCCAAATGCTTAAACCTACCCCCCAAAAAAATCCTAAATATTACATTTAGAAAGACGTAAATGTTGAACCACTGTCAATGATCTTTGAACAATTTCCTGTGAATAGGAGAGATGCCACAGAGCTGAAAATAAATAGCTCTTTCTTTTTTAAAAAAAATAAAGACTGGTGAACTTGGCACTATAGGCTGATGATTCTTGGCAAACATCCTAGAATGTATTATTACTGAAAAAGTAATGATGTGATCACTACGATCCCAAAGTGGTTCATTAAATGCAAGTCCTGTTAGACTAATTGAACTTTTTTGATAAGATAAAGATTAGTCACTCAGGGGAATGCTGGAAATAAAATATATACTGATATCAGTCAAGCATTTGAAAGTTCTATCTTGAGATCCTCCTGGACAAGATAGGGTCATGAGGAATTAATGACAGACATAAAAATTAGTTGAATGACTAAAATGAAAATGTGGAATGATGTCAATCTGAAGGCAAGTATCTAAAATGGGCACTTCACTGCTTTGCCCTTGACCCTATTTTATTCAACATTTTTATGAATACTTTGGAACAAGGCAAAGATGACATAATAATTGAGTTTTGGGGCCCCAAACTCAATAATTGCAAATCTGGAAAGAATAACTATAATGCTAAGAACACAAATCAGGGAAGGATAGCTATTATGCTGCATGACAGAATTAGCATCTATAAACAAGAATTTAGAAAATTAGTCTAAATATATTGAGACAAAATTTATGTTTCTTGAATAATGGATCTAAGTTCTCATGAAAGTACTTACTTCCCCAAATGGTATAGATCACAACTTATCCAAGCTTTAACATTCTGTGTGACTCTTAGCCACATTGCCATATTTACTCGTAAATGTACAGACCATCCTATAATCTCTTGACTTTGCACACATCTCAATGATACACTGGGAATAATCACTGGCACTCCCTTGTTATTGCTACAAGACCTACTCTCCTTTATTTTTAGTTAATTAGCTCTCTCTCTCTCTCTCTCTCTCTCTCTCTCTCTCTCTCTCTCTCTCCACACACTGGAATTTTTAAAAATCCTGTGTGAAAATCAGGATGGAAGGAAAGAGAACATGACTAGAAAAATCAATTACACAAAAAGGACTTGAAAGACAGAAATGACATTTATAATCCCAAAGGACTCAATTCAAGAAATATAATGTCCATCAAGGTGCAGAAAGAGACATAAAATTTTGGATCTGGTTGCTATGGAGATTTGCCTTGCTTTTTAATTGGAAAAAGAAAAGTAGGTAATAGTGGAGTTAAAAAAAGGGACTATGAAAACTTTTTTGAAAATGTGCAGAAAAGAAGAGCTATAAAATAGTTTGGGTTTTTTTAATCAAGGCAAATGGGGTTAAGTGGCTTGCCCAAGGCCACACAGCTAGGTAATTATTAAGTATCTGAGATCAGATTTGAACCCAGGTACTCCTGACTCCAGGGCCGGTGCTTTATCCACTGTATCACCTAGCTGCCCCTATAAAATAGTTTTTTAAAATTATATATGGAATTTATTAAATTCTTTTTTAAAAAAAAGAAGCATAAAATGGAGTGTCATAGTTTAATATGCCATTCTCTTTGTTTTCTGAGGTGCACATATAAATGTTCTCTCTGATATTTAAATTCAGGAGTAAGAAGAATAGAGATAATTCAATTATACTATACACTGGTCTCTGATCTGGAATATTTTGTTCAATTTTGTACCCCACATTTCAGAAAATACCTGCAAAAATGAAACTGATGGAGAAGAACTAGATGGATCTCAGAAATTTCTTTCTTCTTGTTTTCAGTTTGTTGTATTATGCTTTTTCTGGGAAAAATAGCATTTTATCTTATATTTTTCTCAAGTCTTCAATAGCTTAAGATGTCCTGAGTGTTTAATATCCTCAATCAAAATAACTTGACATCTTAAAGCTATCATCTGGTAAGACTCATTATTTTATTTTTATTTATTTATTTTTTTTGCAAGGCAATGAGATTAAGTGGCTTGCCACACAGCTAGGTAATCATTAAGCGTCTGAGGTCAGATTTGAACTCAGGTCCTCCTGACTCCAGGGCCAGTGCTCTATCCACTGCACCACCTAGCCTCTCCTAAGATGCATTATTTTATAGATAAAGAAACTAAGGCCCATAAAGAGAAGGGACTTGTCCAAGATCATAAAAGTAAAATCTCTTGTGGCAGTGGGATTAGAACCCAGGCATCCTATTTTATCATCCAGTGATATTTCTATTAGAACCAAAATTATTCCTCAATGCCTGACATATTGTAAGATGGAAAGATTGATAAAGGCAATGACCTTTCTTAATTATCTCATCATAGGGCAGCTAGGTGGTGCAGTGGATAGAGCACCTACCTCAGAGTCAGGAGGACCTGAGTTCAAATCTGACCTCAGATACATACTAATTGCCTACCTGTGTGACCTTGGGCAAGTCACTTAACCCCATTGCCTTGTAAAAAAAATTATCTCATCATAGACCTATACTTAGAAGGGAATGTCAGAGGATATTATCCCAATTTTTCCAACTTACAGTTGAGGAAATAGAGGCATAATAAGGTAAGTACTTGTCCAGTATCACAAACCCAGTTCCTGTCACTTCATTGCTGGTATGCTGTCTTCACTGTACCGTGCTGCTTCTTGTCTTCCATCACTTACTATCATATATTTCAATAGTAGATAGTTAACAGTTCTTTTTGTGGTGAAAAAGAATTTAAAACTGGAGAATAAATCAAAAAATTATGGTACATGAATGTAATGGAATAATATTATGCTATAAGAAATAGTGGAAGAAATAGTTTCAGAGAAACATGGAAGATTTTTATGGACCTTTTATAAATATAGAGGAAAATGAGTAAAATCAGAAGAACAATTTATAACACAACAACTTTAATGTAAAAAGAAACAATTTTGAAAGACTTAAGAATTCTGATCATGCAAATGCAATGATCAACTAGAATTCCAGAGTTTCAATGATGAAGCATGCTGCCTATTTTCCTGACAGAGAGGTAATAAATTAAATGTACAGAATGAAACATACATTTTTTTTGGACATAGGCAATATGTGGATTTGTTTTGCTTGACTATGCATATTTATTACAAGGGTTTTCTTTTTCTCTTTTCAGTAAGACAAAGTGGGAGAGATTTAAAAAAAAAGATGTTTAAAAAATTGGGGGGAAAAAATTGAAAACCAGCAGAGGTTTAACAGATGATTCCTAAAAGAACACCGAATAGCTTTGATCCAGAAAATGTGGGTTACTGTCCCATTATCTTCCACTCATTAACTGTTGAACCTTGAACAAGCACTTAATTTTACTAGGTGGTACAGTTAATAAGAGTGCCAGACCTGGAGTCAAGAAAATCTAAGTTCAAATCCAACTTCAAATACTTGTTAGCTGTGTGATCATGGGCAAGTCAATTTCCTCATCTATAAAATAAACTGGAGAAGGATATGGCAAACCATTCCAGTATCTGACAGAACTGAACTAAAGAGCAACAACAAATTAAGTATAAAAAGTATCTACTCAGTCTATCATAGGTGTTGATAGTGTTATGGTTGACCCTCAGGTCCCTTGCCCTAAACCTTGACTTCCCAACTCAGCAACAAAGTCCCAGCTCAGCAACAAAGAGCCTGTAATTTTTCCATTTTAGCCCCCTGCAGTGTTCTAACATCCTGTTTAAGACACCCCCTTCTGTCCCCTTTCCAACACCTACACCATGTGAGTGCTTGACTGTCTCCTATACACGTGATTTCCCCCTTTCTCGCCTAGGGTGGAAAGCCCCCTTGCTTGGGTAAAAAGTCTCCGGGTGAAATAGTGACCAAGTGTGTTATTAGATGATGATAGGGAGTAAATAAGGGTGTGCTTTTTCAGCATATAAACTTGCTTGTACCTGTATCAATTTCCCATTGTCTTGGATGCTTCCAGATAATTAGCATTCAATTCGAGTAATTAAAGGCTCCTAAATTCTGACTGACTTGCCTAAATTCTTGTGGCTGTAACAATGGGGGGGGGGGGGAATGTGAACAGTAAAAATGCTCTCTATACACCAATTGTTAATGTTGTCATTTTTTTGCCTTCCTGATTTAAGCGGTGTGTGGAACTCCCAGTGTGAAAATTTCCTTTACTGTCATTGCTGGGCAACTACTCTGTAGCTTAGAAAAATAGTTTCTTGGGGCAGCTAAGTGGTGTACTAGATAGAGCACCTCCCTGAAGTCAGGAGGATCTGAGTTCAAATCGGACCTCAGACACTTAAGAAGTGTCAGAGCCTAGCTGTGTGACCTTTGGCAAGTCACTCAACCCCATTGCCTTAAATAATTTTTTTTTAAAAAACCCACAAGAAAACTAGTTTCCTGGGCACTGAAAAGTTAAATGACTTAACCATGATGAAATGTCTAACCCATGCTAGAGGCCTGTTGTCTAATCTTGGTGACTGACGGCCACACTACCTCTTCTTATTTGTGTGATGAATATCAATACGCCCTAGAGATTTCCTGTTGGGTTACTGCTAGTCAAAGAAGAAGAATTTTTTAAGTTGCAAATAGTTCAACACTGCCTTCCAGTTTCCATTTTTTGCATTGACTTTTAAGTAGATCCTTTGCACATATAGCTGCATAAAATTGATTGAACAAAATGACTTCTATTATTCAGTCTTGATCCACTTCATTGAGATAGAATAGAATGAAACGGTTCACTTTAAATTTAAAAAAAAAGGCAATTTGTATTCACATTTTTCTGATTTCTACAAAGAACAAGGTCAATGAAGTACCACAGACACTGAAGATTCAGACAGATGTCCTTGAAGTTGGATGTTTATGTGGATAATCATTGAACACCACCCAAAAATCACATTTCTTTGAGCTAAACTCAGAGATTTGAGTGAATGTGATCCTAAAACAACACTTTTAGGCTACACTGACCTTCAAAAGCTATCCTAGTAAATTCTAGTGATGTCATGCCACTGGACTGAGTTTCCAGGGCTTCAGATTCATTCTCATTCTCTTCCCTCTGAGATTATCTTCCACTTTTTGCCACATATATCTTGCTCTACATGTTGTCTTAGCCCATTAAAAATCAAGTTCCTTGAATTTGGGGATCAGGTGTTCACCTTTTTCTTACTTTCTTTTTAAAAAAATTCCTCAGCACTTAGCACAGAGTATGATAATAAGTACTTGTCAACTGATTTATTGACTGATTTCCTTACCTCATCAGGAAAATACCAGCAATACTGTCTATTGTTTAAAATTCAAACTGTGTTGCCTGACATCCCAAATCTTCCATGATCATTTGCTGCTGCACTGGTAGCAAAAGCACACCTGGATTAGGCAGATTTAGCCTTAGCCTTGCCACTCTTCTTCCCTTAGACCTAATGAGTCCATCACTTTCTTTACCTTCTCTCCCTGCGGGATCATCTAAAGTCTTTTAAGACATCATTTTTTATAGATTAAATAGATTATTCGCTGCCATGGAGAGGAAGGAGGAAAGGAAGCGTGGTGGAAAAATGGGGAACTCAAAAGCTTGCAAAAGAGAATAATGCTGAAAATAATCTTTGCCTGTAATTGGAAAAAATAAAATAAAAGCTTTGTTGAACGAAAAAATAAAATAAAATAAATGTTTTATTAGTAGAGTCAGAGCCAAAACTACTATCAAGATGCTTTCCATTCCTTGGGGAATGGAAACAGCTCTTTTTCAACTCTGAGATCTACCTCAGCTTCTACATAAGAGAGCTCTCAAAGCCTCTAAAGTTTTGGCCATGGTACCACCTTGGGGCAGAGCCCCTCACCTTCTATTTCTGACTCTGTCAGTTACCTAAGCAAGCTCATCACCTTGTCTGATATAGTGGAAAGCACCACAGTTCTGAAATGAGAGGATCTTGATTCAACTCTCACCTCTGATATTTGCTGCCTCCAAGTAACTTAATCTCACTGGGCCTGATTTTCCTCACCTGCAAAAGAGGGAATTGGATTAGACATTGAGGTTAAATCTATATTCCCATGTCGAGGAAAAACTGGGAAGAGGAAGATGATATGATGATGAAAAAAATTACAGCAAGGAGGTGACACTATGACAGACACATGAATTGGATTTGAGTGGGAGGTGCTGTGTTAAGTCGCCAGACTCTCTTTCTCCCCCAGAGCCATCTGGGTTCTGTGGACAGATATAGATGACTGGAAATGGCCCTGGATTGAGGTAATCAGGATAAATGACTTGCCCAAGGTCATTCAGTTAGTAAAAGTCAAGTTATCTGAGGGTGGATTCGAATTCCCTTCCTCTTGATTCTAAGACCAGTGCTTGATCCACTGCCTCTGGATGTTATAAGGCATCAACATTTAAGGAGAAATTAGAGGGAAGATGAGCTAAGGGCTGAGACAGTCAAGAATGGAGACAGAAGTAAGAGAAACCAGTCTAATTACCTAGCCTCAGACTATATTTTAAAGCACTAATCATTAAAACATAAAGTAAAAAAAAACCCCACAATTTATTATTGATTAAAAAATTGAAAAGATAATCCATGAAACAGAGTATGTGATCCAAACAGGGTCTCTACTGGACTGAGAATTTCACTGGTGTAGACCCAGGGCTGTTGTTAGGCTCAAAAGAAATAACAAATGAAAAGCCCTTTGCAAATTTACCAGCTCCATTTGCCTGTTCCCCGTTTTCTAAGTAACTTCTGCAGACTTTCAGCAAAGGTTTTTGGAATGATACAGAAGTGCGTTGCTAAATGTTTAACAAAGTTACTCTCTGGAGGAAAACAAATGAACACACCCATACCTTGAGACTTAAGATGCATTATGAAGGCCTTCTTAAGTCCACATACAATCAAAACAGGAATCTAAGCCCTTATTTGTAGAGTTAAAAGTGGGTTTTTAGAGGCAAATGGTCTGCTAACAATGAACAAAACATTTTGCTCTGTAATCATAATTTTGTTTTGTATTACTTCTGCATAAACTAAGGGACCAGTTTACAATATAACTGATTTCCCTCAGTGTCTTCTTTCTTCCCCAATTGGTAAAAAAAGACTTAATTGCTTCAAAGGAAGATTTAAACAGCCCAAGGACATTATGTTTTCCTTCTTTTGCCTGTCTCCTAAGTGATATATGGTGCCTTTTGATAAACAAGGATGTGTTTCTTCTCGTCTTTTGCAACTTGTTCTCATTAAGCTGTATCCTTTTTGTTTTTTTTAGTATAGCTAACTTCACTTAAGAAGCAGCCATTTCTTTTCCTTTCTTCATCACATGTAAATATTGTGTTCTTGTTCAGTCATTTTTCATCAAGTCCAACTCTTTGTGATCCCATTTGGGGTTATCTTGGGAAAGAGACTGAAGTGGTTTGCCATTTCCTTCTCAAACTCATTTTACAGATGAGGAAACTGAGGCAAGAAAAGCTAATTGACTTGCCTGGGACCCACAACTAAGTGTCTGAAGCCAAATTTGAACTCAGAAAAAGAAGTTTTTCTGACTCTAGACCCAGCATTTTATAGACTGTGCCACCTAGCAGCCCTAAAAATATTACTAGCTGAATTGTAAAGAATATACATAGACCATATCTACCTCTGAATGAATACACCACTGTAATACTGGCTCTATGCTGAATAGTTTATTAGAGGCAGTTTGTCAGTAGACATAGGAAGAACTCTCACAGCAGTAAAGATGGAAATGATATTTAAAAGTTCATACTAAAAATTAACAATGGGTTCAAGTTAGTGTTGTGATTGAAATTAATAAAAGGCTGAGGAAACAACGTTCTGTACTTGGAATAGGTAGCAATGACAATAAATGGGATCCAAGGCTCCTCAGAAACCAAGGCTGCCATCTGAGAGTTAACAAATCTTTCTTATAATCAATAATGAGTGACTGAAAAGAGGAACAAAAATTACAAAGTCATGGGTGTTGTCAAAAGTAGGGAGCTGAGAATCAGAAATCACGTATTTATTCTATATAATCTTAGGCAACAATCATCCCTTTTTCACTTATCAACTGAGATATGAAAGCTTCTGATTATTGAAATAATTTACTTCAACATCTTATGATAGCAACTATCTTGTGTAAATTTCTCTGAAGCATAAGTAAAACTTTTGACAGTATGGGAACTCTAAAAGAGAAACTATTCTCATAACTATATCAACAAAGTTTTCCCAGAAATACAGATTAATACAAGAAGATAGCTCACAAATTGGGGAGAGATGCCAAAATGGAGTCTAATGATTAATCTAATAATTAATGCGAATTAAATTTAAATTTCACCCTGGATACTAGCTGGCTCTACCATACCTGTACATTCATGATACACAAAAAAAGTTAAGAATCTCTGTCATAGAGACAAAAGGAGGCACTGAGGTCTTGCCATAGATCAAGGGAGTAATATAGTCTGATTTGAGCTTTAGGAAGATTATTTTGGCAGCTGGGTAGAGAAAGGAAGCTGAGAATCTAATTAGGAGTCTGTGGAAGTAATTGAATTGAGAGGTGAGGAGGTCTTAAATATCCCCATTCTTTGTTCTCTTGATGTCCTGTTGAGTGATACCTCTGCTTTACTTTGACTCATATTCTCCCTCTTAGGGCTTCAAAAATCATGACCCATGAGAAAACTTGTTTTTCAAAACCCTCTTTAAAAGCATGCTTTCTTTTCCTAACAGTTTCTTTGGAATTTAGTACCAATACTTTAATATTATGTCTTCTTTCCCCTTTTCCCTTTACCCCTATTCCTAGTCACATCTATTCTTACTTCTCTGGGGTGCAGACCTCAACCAGAGATTAGGACCCAAGTAATCCAATTTATCAGATATAAGAGGATTCATTAGAATTGTTATGGTCCTCAGTCATCCCCCCCCAAAATGGATTACAACTGGTTTGTGGTGCTTTGGGGCATACACTAAAAAAACTTCTGGCATTGTTGACTGAGAGTATAATGTTGGCTAAAGATATCCATTGTCTTATTGCTAGAAGAAAGAAAGAAGCAAAATCAATTAAGTTCATTTATACTGGCCCTGTTGTAATTTATTTGGATCCAAGGCAAAGACACTTTGATGTGAATATAGTATAGTTAGCATCCAGTTGAAAAGTGAAAAATACTACCAGTCACCTGGAAATAGTCAAATTTCAGTATTTTTCCATAACTATCTAGGTGATGAAATGGGTTCTTTACTAGTCTTCTGCCCTCAGGTTTCCTAGATATGGCACAAAGGAAGTTCTAGTCAACTATACAATCTTCATTTTGTGTTGAATATTTTCCCCAAGTCCTTGTCTCTTTTTCTACCATAATATTAGGACTAGGACTAATGCCAGAACCTTCTTAGTTCACTTTTGATTATGTGTCATACAAGTCATTGAGAAATTAACAAAAGGAGATTTTCTTTGCCCTAACACAGGATTGATATGTAGCAAGGATATAATGGCATTTAACTTCTTTGGATGCAGTCCCTCTTCTTTCCACATGGAACTGGAACTAATCAGCAGGACAAGGTATGGTGACTCTGGTTGGTCTTCAGAAATCCATCAAACTTGTCAGAAAAATCATGACAATAGGCCCTATCACACCTGGTGAATTGCCATAAACAGTCAAAAAGCTAATTTGTCTTTCCTTAGTCTATAGCAACTCCTGAGAAACTAGTTACTAAATTTTTCTCCTTAGAGACCAGTATGATTCTTTAGCTCTCTGGAACATTTGTCCAGGACCAAAAAACACTTCTCTATCAGGCTCCCAGAAATTCAAAATGTTACATATCTTTCTCATAAACTTTAGTTTTATAATCCAGAGTTAGGGACTGGACTACTTAGTATAGGATCACTGGGAAAGATTATATAAGAACATATAAGGGATAGGTAAATAATTAAAGCAGTAACAATAATAATGTTAATGAAAAACAACTAATCCTTATTATAGTCTAAATATTGTGCTAAGCATTTTATAATTATTATCTCAATTGACCCTTATAGCAACCCTGAGAGGTAAGTGCTATTTTTTTTTTTTTAAATAGAGAAACTGAAGTGAACAGGGATTAAGTGACTTGCACAGAATAATAAAGCTAGTAAGTGTCTGAGGCTCAGTTCCTGACCCCAGACCCAGTGCAGTGGTAGATGATACAGTGGAGTAAGGAATGATTAAGTTAGAATTTGACCCCTGAGATTACCTAGCTGTGGACCCTCAGCAAGTCACCTATCTCTCTCACTCTCAGTTTCCTCATATGTGAAATGTAAAGTGCTTTGTCAACTTTAAAGCACTAGAAATTCTAGCTATGAGTCTTAGAGCTGAAAGTGACTTAAAAACCATGGAGTTTAATTCCTTCATTTTACAGAAGAGGAAACTGAGGCAGGCAGCAGTTAAGTGATTTACCCAGGGTCACATTAGCTAGTAGGTGTCTAAGGCAAGATTTGATCACAAGTATTCTTTGTGGGGGGAATTAGGTATATACCAAATTAGGTATTATAGAATATCAAAACTGGAGACAGGAAGACCCATCTTTGTGAGTTGAAATCTGGTTTCAGGCAATTACTAGCATGTGACCCTGAACAAGTGACTTATATCCCTATGTGCCTCAGATCTCTATCTATAAAGTGAACTGGACAAGGAAATGCCAAACCACTCAAATATTTTGCCAAAAACTCAAACCAAACCAAAACAAAAATCAAATGTGATCACAGAGAGTTGGAAACTACTGAAACAACTGAACAATAATAATTCCTGAAACTACCATCTAACTGCCTAAATAAATTCTTAAATGACCAAACCCCCTCTACTATTGTAATTGTTATCATGTTCTAATTATAGTGGGGGTATGGAGAGGGGAGAGGGGCAAATGGGGTTAAGGGACTTGTCCAAGGTCACACAACTAGGCAATATCTAAGGATGGATTTGAATTCAGGTCTTCCTGATTCCAGGGTTGGTGCTCTACTCATTGCATCACCTCAGTGCCACCTAACTATCCTCTAATTATGTTTTCATCTTACTATTATTGTTTGTTCTTTGTTCTTCAAGAAGACTATGACAATAGGGAGCTGAAGCCATGACATACAAGTGAATTGGATTTAAGTGAAGGTGTGCTGTGCAAAGTTATCAACTTCACTTTCTCCTTACTGTTAACAAGTGGTCCATCTTGCAAATAAGAGAAATATTTATAAGTTTGTACTCAGATCATTTTATATTATATCGGCAACTAGATGGTACAGTGGATAGAGTGCTGTTACTCTACAGTGGATAGAGTCAGAATGTCTGGAGATAAAATTTCAGACCCTAGCTGTGTAACATGGGCATGTCACTTAACCTGTTTACCTCAGCTTCCTCATGCATAAAATGGGTACCTACTTCCTAGAGTTATTGTGAGGATCAAGAGAGAGATTTGCAAAGTACTTCTCACAGTGTCTGATGTTGAGAGCCAGGGTCTCTAAGGTACTTGACACAGTCGCGGCAAGAAGAATCAACAGCAGCCACACAGCCTGATGGAACAGCATTTCTTTCTTCAATATATATAGGGATTCCATGTATACCTATATTTGTAGAACTAATATTGATTGCAAAATTTACACATCCTAATAGTGGAATGACTATAAAGGAAAGATTCCAGGGAAATTTCTTGAATAAAACAGATTGTAAACTCTGTCCAAATTTAACAGGATTGCCTCTCCCAGAGATATTCAAAAGGTTCCAACATTATGAAATCTCTGGAAAATCCAACACTGGGAATTCCAAGGAGATGCCAGAATATATATACAGGAAAAACAGATACAAGATGGGTTAGGTAGAATTCCTGGGAAATAATAGTTTTTCTCCCCTTTCCATACACAGGAATATATGATAAAGATGGTGAAAGAACAGTTGGTATAGGTGACCGATATGTGAACTTTAACAGCCTTAGTTTATTGGGAAAGAATTAAAAAACCACAGAAACCATGGTATCTATCAACAAGGGTTGAAAGGAAATTGGTTATTGAAGGAGTCAGATGGGTGGACAAATATAAATGCCCTCACTGTAGGTTGTCAAGGGAGTGTATCAAAAAACATATGCGGCACAAAAACATAAAAGCATTCTATTAAATGAATTATATCAGAAATTAATGAAAATTTTGCTTAATTAATAATTTTACAATGCAGCAACAAGCTAGCTAACAGACAGGTTGAGGTCATCATGGTCTGAGTAGGGACAAGAAATGAACTACATGATTAAACTTGTAACCACATGAATTATATGATTGATAATGAAACTTGTAAACTTTTGTAACCAAGGAAATGATCTTGGCTTGCTTGCTTGATGCTTACATGATTCTGAGACTATAAAAATAAATCTGAGCAGCTGACAGTCAGTCAACCTGCTTCTGCCTTCAAACCCTTGTGTTGACTCAATTCCTTTCGCTGACTCTATCCCTCCTGTCAGGTTCCAGAGACCCCACGGAGGCTGGACCCCCACAGTCTGCACATAACAAACACCATGTAAATGCTAGCAATTATTATTTTACAAATCCCATGAGTGATGTTTCAAGAAATAGCAAATGTGGGAAACAAAGTAAGTTCTCAAATCACAATTTTAACATGTGATTCTATGTAGTGTTATTCATTTTGCTAGGGGGTGAATCTTACAATATTAACTATATAATCTATATAATATATATCAAATAATATTCATTAGTATTTTCCAGTGTTTGAATATTGGCTGTAGGATACAATGCTTTTTAAAAATTAATATTTATTATTGATTAAACACATTTTAAACATATATCCATATGAAGAATAAAGTGTATAAATAACGTTGGCAGTATTTTGAAAAAAAATTAAGGAAAGTAGTCATCTTATTGCCAGATTTGTTTTAATAATTGATATTTCAATAACTTATACATCAGAAAATGTGCAAAGTGCTTTATAATGATCATGTATTGAATCATTGTCATAAAATACTGATTTACACATGTAATAAATCATACACTTATTAAGATATGGATTTTTAATAAAACTCCTGAAAATTTTAGTCTCATATAAGAGGGACAGCAAAGTAGCACAATGGATAGAGCACCTGGTCTAAAGTCAAAAAGATTCATTTTCCTGTGCTGAAATCTAGGCTCAGACACTTCCTAGTTGTGTGATCTTGGACAAGTTATTTGATCCTATTTGCCTCAGTTTTCTTTTTTTGTAAAATGAACTGGAGAAGAAAATAGCAAATCACTTCAACATCTCTGTCAAGAAAACCCCACTGGGCAACTAGATAGTGCAGTGGATAGAGCACCAATCCTGGAGTCAGAAGGACCTGAGTTCAAATCTGACCTCAAACATTTGATACTTACTAGCTGTAGAATCCTTAACTGAAATATCTTGTGAAAACAAAAACCTACGTGAGGTTGTAAAGAATCAAGTGTGACTAAAATGACTGAACAATACCAAAAATCACATAAAAATTATTATGTTCAATCATTATTATCTAGGAATAAATAAAACAAATAAAATGTTATGAAAAATACAGAATAATTTGGGGATTTTCAAAGAATTTCAATTTCTCTTTCCAGAATCCTGAAGATTATTATCTTTGGGGAACTTGGAAATACTAGGTTCCTCTGTCATCCCACTGCCTCATTAATCTTTAATTGCTTTTTTTCTCTTGACCGGTTCCCTATTGACTACAAACATGGCCATGTCTTCCCCTTGCTCCCTAAAGCTATCACCATATCCATCCATTTTAACTAGTATTATCAATAGCTCCTAAATGCTTAGTCCAGAGTGATTAAGATGACTTTTATTAAAATATCTCAATGAAAGCTCCACCTCTCTCTAAAGGAAAGAGCCCCAGAATCATGGCAAGGATGGGTCTTAAGGTTGTTCCTCCCCCTTAATACCAATTATTGACTGGGGTCACAATCTAATTGATACAATCACCTCTATACATTTTCCCCAACCTGCTTATTATATTAATGTGCACAGGCATTTGAACAGTAATAACCTTGAGCAAGTGCAAAGGATGATATAGATCCTAGTTTAATTCAGAACTAGGTGAGGTAGACCTTATCTAATCATAGGTTTTGATTAGGTTGAGTCTGTCTTTTGTCTTACTTTCATATACCTGCATAGGCACCAATACAGGCAGACCCCAGTCTTTGTAAGGGAAACTAACACTCTCCCTTCACATTCTGGTGGAGACCAAACATCCCCATATTCCTCACATTAGTATCTTTTATCTTTTCTCCATTTTGTGATTAAATTCCTACAGAAGGTTATCTACAATTGATGTCTCCACTTCCTCTTTTCTTTTAACTTTTTGCCGTGTGACTTCTGATCTAATCATTGAACAGATTCTTCTTTCTTCTAGACTCTCTTTTTGAGGAGGACACTCAGGAAATTTACCTCATCATTTTCCATCCAGCTGATCTCCTAGATTTCATGATTTCTTGAAATTCATCTTTCTGTAATATGAAATAAACTCTGAATCTTATATATCCTTAGCTTTCCCTGCCCTTGGCTACCCTCTTTTTCCTTTGTCTGAAGAGACATTGGACATTGGAGACCTCCTTCCTGATCATCTTTCTACAAGATGAATTCAATTCTAACTCAAATTTCCTCAAAAAAGTTTCCAGAAATAATGTGGTCAGCTTATGGTTTCAGAGGTTCCAATTAACATGAAAGAATTCACTCAAAAAACTTGAGGTGGGAGAAATTAGTGTTGCTATCACAAAGATGGTGAAAATGAAAAACTCATGCTGGTCCTGGAGGTAGAAAAGCTCAGGATTTTTATTTCATAAATCTGCAAAGTCCACAGATTAAAACTCTTTTTTCTGGAGGAACAGCAAGGAGCTTGAGGACAGGGTGAATAACAAAGATTCAGGAGAGAGTGCAGGAGGGGAAAGGAGAGAAAAGCAACCATAAGAGCTGACTGGGCTCAGCCTCGAGTGAGACTGACCACAAGGAGAGTTTAGTCCAGACTTTTATAGTCTTATCCACTTTCTGTGCAGGGAAGAGTCAGGGGAAAAGCAGGTAATAGGGGAATCCAAGGTGATTGAGGGCCGGTACTCATTTTGAAAGAACATGGAGGAGGGGTAAAGGAATGAGCTTAGGCTGCTCTTATCTTGCCTAATTTACATTTAGCATTTGAGATACCCAGCTTGTAGCCTGGGAGAGAGGAACCTCAGAAAAAAAATTAAACAAACAAAACTAAAGAGGGTCAATTAAGAGGCCTAGTAAAAATAAAAACCAGGTCTATAGAAAAGAAAAAGCATACTCCATGATGCTAACCAGTATCAGAATACTTCCATTAGAACATAGATTCCAAAACAACATGGATTCATTCATGGTTGCCATATCAAACTGACTTGTAACAAAAAACTCAAGAATTTTATAAACAAATACATTGAATAATCATTTTAGAATAGCACATGTCCAATGAATGATTCGCAATAATTTTTGTTTTAACTTTAGCCATGATCAGAATGAACAAAAACCTCTAGCTGAAGAATGAATCTCTGTTTAAAACAATTTTTAAAATAGAATAAAGGCAAACCTTCTAATATAACTAACTAGTCATGCTGATATTTCTCATCCTAGAAAAACTTGTGATAAATTATATGCTAATGTCACAATTCTTAAAAATGGTCAAGACTAAATACTTGCTGGCTGTTAAGGATTTAGAAGATGGTAGATCCAATGACTTTCTATATTTGATTAATGAGCACCTGGCATGATTATAGTAATTTGTTATAGAGCATACTCAATTTGGACATAAAAGGACATGTTCGCTTATTTATTTAGATGTCTGTTCCAGGCAGAAGTCATATAGACAATCCTTTTCAATGAGCCAAGCTCAGTCTGCCAGGTGAGGCACTCTTTTAAGAGAATCCTGTCTCAGCTGAGGCTGATGGTTGTTCCCTCAAAGGCCACTCCACCTGCAATATTAAACATCAAACCCCATATCTCCCATGTCTCCCCTATATGATTCAAATGACCTCTAGAATATTGCAAGAGGATGTTAACAAAAGATGAAATATAGAAATTAAAGGGGCTATAAGATGATGATTGAGAAGGATGGGGGTTTACTAATGATGAAGAATGTGAATTATTGCTCAAAAGATTTGAGGAACAAAGGTGTGAAAACATAATCCTTATTAAGAAAAAGAGGAGGAAACTGAAATGTCCAAACATCTTATCTTTCACCATTTTTAAAACTGACACATAAACCACAGGAAATCCGGCTGCACAAACAGAAAACTGAAAGTGGGGCAAGAAGGACCACAAGCCTGGAATAGGGGGAAAAACAGGTTTAAAGTGGGTAGAGTCATGTCCTAGGCATGGCCTAATTGTTACTGAGCATGTTTAATAAGGATCATGCATAGTAACTTCTCCTCCCCATCCAATATCAGAGGGTCATTAAAATAACATGGGACACATGACAAAGGAGGGAAAACATATCGGAGGGATGTGCTAGGAGCATATCAAGAAGAATATAAGGAACTCTCCCCAAAGAGGTGTTTGCAAGAACCAAAAACTGCATCCTTCAGCTTCTTCTAAATAAGGAATTATATTGAGATTGTCAAAGTGAGCCTGGGTTCTCTTTTAATAACAATTTCCTATAATCATTCAAACAAGTGGCTTCAGCTTTAAAGAATCAGAGTGTGCCATGCCATGATTATGATCAATATCCGCATAGAGATCCAGAGAAGAATTATAATTAATTATATTAATCACTGCACGAGCATCTAAGGATTGTGCTGTAAATGAAATATAATAATCAAAACAGGATGTAAAAACACAATAATCCCAAATCATATTTAGAGCTGGATTTTTTATAAAAACAATTTTTATAAAAACAATTCTTTATAGTTCTTTACTATTTAGTTATTAATCGTGCTTAAAAATATATATAAAAAATACAAGTCATTGCTTTTGGAATTCTTCCAAACCATTAGAACATCTTAGTGGCTTTAAATTTTCAACCCTACAGGGGGTGGCTAGGTGGCGCAGTGGCTAGAGCAACAGCCATGGAGTCAGGAGTACCTCAATTCAAGTCCCACCTCAGGCACTTAATAATTACCTAGCTGTGTGGCCCTAGGCAAGCCACTTAACCCCATTTGCCTTGCAAAAACCTAAAAAAAAAATTAATTAAATTTTCAACCTGTATTATTAATTAATTCCAAATGTAACAAAACGGTAGTAGGAAAAATCAGATTTCCAAGTAGAGGAACATATGAATTATTAGATTTTACTTAACATAATCTTTTCATTAGCATATTATATATAAGCCTACATATGTATAGCATGTTCAGTACATTGTTTAGAAATTTCAGGGGTCCAGATCCAAGAGGGACCTTGATCTTTGATACTTACCCTCATTATCCCTACAGAGTAATCAATTACTCGTTTCAGATTTCAACATTATATAGCAGCTTTTATTTTCTTTTATTTTCAAATAATTGTGGGTGCAATACCACTAAACCTTAAAAAAAAGGTAAAAGGAAATACCTTAAAAAAAGGTAAAAGGAAATTAAGGCAGTTAAAAACATTAACAACATAACTGATAAAAAAAACTTATAAGGGAGCAGCTAGGTGGCACAGTGGATAGAGCACCACCCCTGGAATCAGGAGGACCTTCAAATGGGGCTCATACACATAGTAATTACCTAGCTGTGTGACCCTGTACAAATCACTTAACCCCACTGCCTTGTTAAAAGCTAAAAAAAGAGAAAAAAGAAAAAGAAAATGAAGGAAAAACTTATAAATATCAAAAAATAAGGGAGACTATTAACCTCCCTCATCAGTAACCTTACTGATGGTTACACAATATTAAGTTGCCCAACTATTCCTCGAAGTCCAACACATTATACAATACAATCTGATTAGTTATCTCTTCCAGGACTTTTAAAAGCATCTTGAGGGCAGGATGATTCTTCCAACATCCTGATCATTGTCTTTCTGAGTTTGCAATTAACAGAGGTGGAAGAAGTCTACAAACCTGACATCTTCATAGTTCACCATATAGGCTGAGTATTGCCCAGAGAAATTAACCCTTATACCCAAGAAAATTAATACTTGAAACAAGAGCAATAATAATTTTCTGACTTATGTCAGGCACTTTATAATCACATAGAGATGAAACAATGTCATCTAGTATAGTTAACAAAATTTCAACTAGATACCTTTTTCCCCACTTTATTTTATTTTCAAATAACAAATGTTAAGTAAGTTACTCTAGTAGTCTGTGTGTTTGTGATATACATAGTCATATACACAATTGCATATGTCTACATATATATAATATATATTCCCTTTTGTAAACACATGGTGGAAGACATAAGGTTTACAAACTTTCTGGCCCAAAATGACCTTGAGAAATTATTGCCAATGCTAGAGGCATTCCCAATAAGATGAGGGGTGAAAAAAGGATGCCCATTATCACCACTACTATTCAATATCATATTAGAAATGTTAGCTTCAGCAATTAGAGAAGAAAAAGAAATTGAAGGAATTAGAATTGGGAAGGAAGACACAAAACTCTCACTCTTTGCAGATTACATAATGGTCTAGAGAATCCCAAGAAATCATCCAAAAAAACTACTGGAAACAATTAGCAATTTTAGCAGAGTTACAGGTTATAAAATAAACCCTCATAAATCCTCAACTGTTCTATATATGTCTAACAAGATACAGCAGGAAGAGCTAGAAAGAGAAATCCCATTCAAAGTAACCTCAGGCAGTATAAAATACCTGGGAGTCTATTTGCCAAGACAGACTCAGAAACTTTTTGAAAACAATTATAAAACACTTCTCACACAAATTAAATCAGATTTAAATAAATGGGTAAATATCAATTGCTCATGGATAGGTAGAGCTAATATAATAAAAATGACAATTCTACCAAAACTAAACTACCTGTTTAGTGCCCTACCAATCAAAATTCCAAAAAATTGCTTTAATGAGTTAGAAAAAAATCATAAGTAAATTCATATGGAGAAATAAAAGTCAAGAATTTCCAGGAGATTAATGAAAAAAGTGCAAAAGAAGGTGGCTTAGCCCTACCTGATCTAAAATTATATTATAAAGCATCAGTCATCAAAACTGTTTGGTATTGGCTAAGAAATAGAGTGGTGGATCAGTGGAATAGACTAGGTGCAAAAGCAGGAGACGAATATAGTAATCTGCTGTTTGATAAACCCAAAGAGTCTAGCTACTGGGATAAAAACTCCCTCTTTGATAAAAAAAAAAACTTCTGGGAAAATTGGAAGTTAGTATGGAAGAAATTTAGATTAGACCAACACCTAACACCCTTTACCAAGATGAGATCCAAATGATTGCAGGACTTAGACATAAAAAACAATACTATAAGCAAATTAGAAGATCAAGGCCTTCTTTACCTGTCAGATCTATGGAAAGGGGAGCAGTTTATGACTAAGGAAGAGTTGGAAAACATCACCAAAAACCAATTAGATGATTTCAATTAGAATAAATTAAAAAGCTTTTGCACAGATAAAACCATTATAACCAAGATCAAAAGAAATGTAGCAAATTGGGAAACAGTCTTTACAACTAATGATTCTGATAAAGGACTCATTTCTAAAATATACAGAGAACTGAGTCATATTTTTAAAACAAAAAGCCATTCCCCAATTGACAAATGGTCAAAGGATATGTAAAGGCAATTTACAGATGAGGAGATCAAAGCAATCCATAGCCATATGAACAATTGCACTAAATCATTAATTATTAGAGAAATGCAAATTTAATTAAAGCTTCTCTGAGGTACCACCTCACACCTCTCAGACTGGCCAATATGACCAGAAAGGATAATGATCATTGTTGGAATGGTTGTGGGAAATCTGGGACACTATTACACTGTTGGTGGAGCTGTGAACTCATCCAACCTTTCTGAAGAGAAATTTGGAACTATGCCCAAAGGGTAACAAAAATGAGCATACCCTTTGACCCAGCAATACCATTACTGGGTCTATACCCTGAAGAGATGATGAAAAAGGATAAAAACATCACTTGTACCAAAATATTTATAGCAGCCCTGTTTGTGGTGGCAAAGAACTGGAAATCAAGTAAATGTCCTTCAACTGGGGAATGGCTTAGCAAACTGTGGTATATGCATGTCATGGAACACTATTGTTCTATTAGAAACCAGGAGGGATGGGATTTCAGGGAAGCCTGGAGGGATTTGCATGAACTGATGCTGAGTGAGATAAGCAGAACTAAAAAAACACTGTATACCCTAACAGCAACAAGAGGGTGATGATCAACTTTGATGGACTCGCTCATTCCATCAGTGCAACAATTGAGAACAATTTGGGGCTGTCTGCAGATGAGAGTGCCATCTGTATCCCGATAAAGAGCCCTGGAGTTTGAACAAAGTTCAAGGACTATTCCCTTTAATTTAGGAAAAAAAAAAAAAACCCCAGCTATCTTATTGTCTGATCTTGTTACCTCTTAGACTTCTTGTCTCTTCCTTAAGGGTATGATTTCTCTCTCATCACATTCAATTTGGATCAATGTACAACATGGAAACTAAGTAAAGACTGACAGATTGCTTTCTGTGGGGGTGGGGTGGGGAGACAGAAGTAAAATTGGGGGGAAATTGTAAAACTCCAATAATATCTTTAATTAAAAAAAGAAAAAAAAAGAAAAAGGACACTATGAATTTAAAAAAAAATTATTGCCAATGTATTCTCTGGCCTTCTATAGTTTACTTATTAAATCTTTACAATTTAATGGTAAAGGACTAAATCATTAGATGAAAGCTCAATTCATTCATTCTATTTTCTATCAACAATACAATTTTTAATTCTCAAGTTTACTTTGAAACTGTCCTTATAACAAAAGCTTTAGATTACCTTGTGCAGAGAATACAGACATTATAACACATTACTCATATGCCAAAACTTCACCCAAGAGAATATTCAAAGTCCCAGAGTCTTATTAAATAAACTAGGTTGGACACAATTGTTATTAAGATTAGATTAACATTACAATTAATTAGCTTAAAGATGAAAATACTTCACAAAAGAATTCATCACAATGCTTCCAAGTACCACTCTCTCTTGGTTAAAGTAACATTTTTTACACAAATACCTATACTTTCAAATGTAAATTACCATACTTGGGGGAGGGGGGGAGCTCAGCTTTTTCTTAAAAATGACATCCTAACTCAGATAGTAATCTATTATGGATTACTTATTAATTTTAAATTGGTCTTTTTTTATGTTTTTGCAAGGCAAATGGGGTTAAGTGGTTTGCCCAAGGCCACACAGCTAGGTAATTATTAAGTGCCTGAGACTGGATTTGAACCCAGGTACTCCTGACTCCAAGGCCGATGCTTTATCCACTACACCACCTAGCCGCCTTGAGATTTAAGTTGGTCTTTTTAAAACAATTAAATTCAAAACCCAAATAAAAAAGAGTAATAAACATTTCAGAACTTTCATTTTATTTAGACTAGGCTAGATATGAGCTAAGTTACCCATGGATCTTATTTTTCCTAACATTGTCAAATAGTTTTTAGATAATTTAATATTCTAAGTAATTGTGTTCCCTTTAATAGGAACACAGTCTATCCCAAACAGGAACACATCCTAAACCATTTCAGGTCTGGGTTGCATACTCCCAGAAAAGTTTCCTTACTTATCTTTTGAGTTTTATATATATATATATACACACACACACACATAAATACACACATATGTGTGTGTATACACACACACATAAACACATGTATATATAAAGTTACAGTTCTCAATAGAACAATGATTGAGCATTAGTTCATGTGTGTGGTAAGTTTTTAGGGTCTCTGGCAAGCCCACTAAATCCCAAGAAATCCAGTGACCTCAGTTCTCCTGGTCAGTGGAAGGGAGAGAAGAGCTGATGGGATCTACACAGAGAACCGATTTAAAATATATAGAATTTATATATATTCTATATATTTTATATGAGTGCATACATACTTATATTTTTATATTATTATTATTTTTGAATTGTACTAATTAAGACTAGTTAGAAAATAATTTTAGGGTCAATTATAATTTCTTGAGGAACCTCATATTGTATATTGAGATTTTAGTCAATCATTAAATATCCTTGATGTAGTTAAATGCATTCTTAAGTTATCTTGCACAGAAGATCAAACTCATTTATTTAACTGCTGAGAAAATCATAAAAATATCAATGTTCAAATAGCAAATAGTTCTGTTTCACATTTTAAACATTTACTTCACTTAGTTCACTGCTAAGATTTACAAATGTAGCAATCTAGTATCAGGATTAGCTTTACCCTATTTCTTATTAGAATACAGCTTAATTGAGCTCGAATCTGAATTGTCCAGTCCCAGAAGTGTCAATAAGTTAACTTTGGATTATCAGTTCCCATATAGTTCTTTTCATTTATTATAAATATAAAATTAGAAAATATCCAAAACAGAATTTACTTTTTCAACCAATTAATGATAAACCATTAATTTATGGCAAATCTTTCTGACCCTCACAGATTTTAGGTCAGATTGGCTGCTCCCCCTCCCCAAGAAGTGGGGCTCTCCTCCAGCTAGAACTCCTAGACACCTGGACAGGCTCACTGTAAGACCCTAATGATGGGAGTTTGAACTGAGTGACCATGTGGGTAGAACTGGGTTCTGGCCAAAGTCTGTATTTTTAGCTTATTATTAAGGGATAAATCTGAATGCTGTATCTATGTCTAAAAGTTTCAATATTGCCATATCATGTCTGCTCTTCTTCATTTGAATGTTGACTCTACATGTGTCAATGTTATCTGATCTTTCCTGTAATAGTATAAATAAATTCTTTCACTTAGGTAAACAAATCTCAAGATAAGAGACTTCTTGGAGGTGGAGAAAGAAGTCCTTTGTTTGTTTATAAACATTCCTTCTCCAGCCTAAATGGGATTCTTAACTATAGGAATCTGAAGAAGATATTATAACTTATGAGAGGATCATAATATAAATGTTTTCTTTATGAAATCTCTTTGGTTACCTAATTCAGTTTTATGGCTTTGTCCTTTCTGTATAAATATGCCTTAAAAATTTTGCTTGGAGTAACCATTTCTAATAGACTACCCTCATGGGAAGTAAATGTATGAGAATAAACTTCATATATAATCTAAATTTCAAAATCTAAAATTAAGTTTCACACTACACCCTTTATTAGATATGCTGTTTGGCAATCAAAGAAGTTATTGAAGGACAAATATTTGTCTAACCTTTCCTGTAATATTAAGGAACAATTGCTTGTCTGATATTTTCTGACTCTCCATTGTTCAGTTTAAATGTAAATTGTAAATGTAATTTCAGAAATGTCCCCCTACTCCTCCTTCACCTAGCTTTCCAAGGTGAATGCCTGACTCCAGTCACACCCAGGTGTTCACTCATTGCCCCTTCCCCCAACTTCTTCCTGCCCAGGAGGTGAGCTAGGTTCCCTGTAAAGCTTTGGCCAACCCGCTTCTGCATGCTGATCTAACAGTCTCCTCTCATGGCTGTTTCCCTTTCCCTTCCCTTTTCCCTTTCTTAACTTTCTTTGCTGTTAACTTCTGAATTTTTTAGTAACTTGTGAACTTTTTTGTAGTAATCTGTGAAATTTTTGCAATACCTATGAATTAGTCCAAATTTTCCTTACTTCCCTGAATCAGAGAGTTAGTGATTTTGTTACCCAAAGAAACACAGCTATCCCCCTCAAATTTCCCCACACCAAATACTCTGGCAACAAGGTATGGTTGAGAACTTTCCTAACTGGAGCAATGTAACCAGCAGATACACCACATCACTGTCCATTAATAAAAACCTAGACCAATAAGCACATACTTAATAATAACAACAAGCATTTATATAGCACTTTGAGGTTGCAAAGTCCTTTTCATATAATATATCTTGATTCTTAGCTTCATTTTCGTAGAAGTCCTCCCAGGACTCTTTGAAATCATTCCTTTTTGTCATTTCTTATGGCATAACAGTATTTAATTGCATTCATATGCTATAATTTGGTTAGTCATTCCACATCTGCTGGATTTCATAGAATCTCTTTGAAAATGACTTATGTTGGCTCTCAGACCTTTATCTTTTTAGTCTCCAAAAAGGGATAAAATTGAGGTCCTTTAAATGTTATTTGGAGTTACTACATTATTTTTGCTCCAAGACAGTATTAACCTGTAAACATTCCTTCTCTGCTTCTACTCCAAGGACATAAAAGAGAGGGCCTTTCAATGGCATTTGAAATATTATGGTTTTGATATCTTTGTTTTTAGAAAGTTCAGTTGACAGCTTATTATCTCAAGGACAAGGGAAGAGACAAAGCTGTTCACTGAATGGAGAGGGAGTATCATAGAAAAAATAGATAATTATAGAATGAACCTTCATTTTGTGGGATGGTTGAAAATATGAAAAGTGAGAGGTATGTGAATTTGTAGTCTTCCTGGAGCAGATGCTGACTGTGTAGATATTAGGAAAATAGGGTTAAAGGTGATAGCAAAGGAGAAATTGGTCAGTAAATGAACTTACTTATAACACATATACTATATGCATTGTTTTAGATATTGAGGATACAAACATAAAACTGAAAATATTCTTGCCTTCAAGGAGGGCATTGGTCTGGGAGGTGGGGGAATATATTATCTTCATAGATAGGTAAATAAAGGATATATACATGTAAGGAAGGCAAAACATTCCCTTCAAGGAATCCCATCCCAAGGCTAATTTCTTTCTTCTTTCCCGTCTTTTCTTGCAAATAATCAATAGGGAAAGTACTAGAAATAAAGGAAAGATGGAAAGGAGAGAAATTCAAGCATGGAGAATAGCCAGAGGGAAAAAAATGCATAGAAATTCAAAGATAAAGAATTTAGGAGAGGAACAACCAAGTGACCAATCACTAGCAGGTAATGAAGGGTATGGAATAGGTAGATGAACAAGAGTATTGTGAATAAATGAAGTAACCTCTGAGGTTAAGTCCTTCTTATTGACCAAGGCAGGAGGAACTAGAATGGTTCCCAGTGTAGGGAATCCTGAGAAGAGTAACCAGAAAGAAATGTATTTCCCAGAGAAAACCTTAGCAACTCCTTTGGTCCCAAGACATAGGTTGCATTGTTATCGTTGTTCAGTCATTTCGTTTGTGTTCAGCTCTTTGTGACCCCATTTCTTGGTCAGAGACACTGGAGAGATGTCATTTTTTTCTCCAGAACATTATACAGATGAAGAAACTGAGACAATAAGGGTTAAGTAACTAGCCCAGAATCACACAGCTAATAAGTATAAGGCCAAATTTGAACTCAGGTCTTCTTGATTCCAGAGCAGGCACTCTATTCAGTGTTCTAACTATCTATCTAACTATCTATCTAACTATCCCAGGATTACATACTTCATTTCTTTTCTATCTCAGAATTTACTGATTGCCCTAAACAATCAAATAATGAAACATTTCCTACACTGATGCACAAAATGAAAATTATCTACTCCTTCTGGAGAGCATAATCTCCTTTTCCTTCAATCCCACTACCTTCCCAGTCTAGGAAGAGGGAACAGTCAATTTGTGATTCTCAGTTTGAGTGGTAGAAATGATGCAGTGTGCAACTTGAAGCCCCTTTCAAGATGAGCTGGGTAAGGATTTTGAAAGTACATGTTGGGGAGCAGCCAGGTGGTGCAGTGGATAGAACACCAACCCAGGAGTCAGGAGGGCCTAAATTCAAATCCAACCTTGAACACTTAATAATTGCCTAGCTGTGTAACCTTGGGCAAGTCACTTAATCCCATTGCCTTAAATAAATAAAACTTTTAAAAAGTGCATGTTAGACTTTGTAGTTGTCACCATGATCCAAATAGGACACTGTCTATTCAGTTGTTTTTTTCTCTCCATCCTATCAGCAATTGTATATATTGCTGTGTTTCTACTCTTTATTCTCTTGATTCTTAGAGTTTTTATTTAAAAATTAAAAAAATGTTTTGTTGATGTCTTTGTCTTTTTAGCAAAGTCACTCCTCCCCTTGCATAAACTAATAGCTAGTATTTATATAATGCATTAAGGTTTGCAAAGTACAAATTTTATCTCATTTGATTCTCACAACAAACCTGAGAAGTAGGTGTTATTATGACTTTCATTTTTACAAATGAGAAAATTGAGACTGTGAGAGGTAAACTGATTTGTACATGGTCACTTAACTAGTGAATGACTGAAATAGGATTCAAACTCAGTACGTCCTCACTCTGATGTTGTAATACCTGTTGTCACTAGTTTGCCCTTCCTTCCTATATGATCAAATAAAATAAACAAAAACCTTCAAAGCAATGACTATATCTGACAATGTATATTATATTCTGTGTTTTTGATCCTCTATCTTCTATGAGCACAGAGGTATATTCTATTATTCATTCTTTAAGACTTTCTTTTTTTTTTTTTTCTCATTACTCAAAGTCCAACTTCCTTTTTGTGACTATTTTCCTTTTAGAGTTTTCCCCTTCCACATCACAGTGGTTAGGGGTGTAATTCCCCCACAATGTGGAAAATACGTGTAAAATTTCTTGATCCTCCTTTTGTACCAGAGAAGAAATTTGAGGTTTTTTCTTTTTTTTTCTTTTATGGGATGTTTATAGTTCCTTATTGTAAAAATTGTAAAATACAGTACCTTATTGTAAAAAAACAAATTGTAAAATATTTGGTTATATTTTAACTTTAAAAAATTGTGTATATTTGTGGTATTAAAAGATAAAATACATTGATATTATACAATACAGCTCTAAACTTTTTCTTTGTCATCTGCTGACCTTTGCATGCTGTCTTTTGACTTCTGCAAAACTCCCCCCAAATTCCTTTTTCTTGTTTTGACCTGGGATATATCCAAACTGCAAAGGGAAAGTGCAATGTAGAAGGAATAACTGTATATTGTCACAACTGCAGCAATTCATATAAATCTTTTCATGCTTTTCTGAATTCTGCATATTTTTCACTACTTGTACAAAATAATTTTGATTATATTCATTGGCCATAGTGTTTTAGTCATAACCTAACTGATAATGTCACACTAGAATTGAAAATAAGTCATAGGAACACATTCCAAGCAAAGCAATTTTTTGGCAAAGGCTTGCAGTTTGCCACAAAAGCTCCTTATTAAACAACAAAAAAAGACCGCAAGGTGGAGTATATAAGATGTCTTATAGCTTAGGGAAGTGAAAAACAGAACAAGATGTGGGCAGGACATAGGATCATGTCAACTTCTATGGAGAAATTGACAGTTTCTTCTTTCCACCTGTAAAGATGACTGGTGAGACAGAGATACCAGATTTCCTTGACACAAAATATGAGTGATTTACTAGAAGAATAAACTTAGGAACTTAACACACAGACAAAGAAATATGATTTAGACAATTATACATAAAATCAATAGAGTGATCAATTTGAATTTTTCAGTTTCTTTATGGACACCCAATTTTTTTTTTTGGTTCTTAGCTATTGCAAGGAATTCTGCTATGACGATGTTGGTATATAGTCAACTTTTATCTGTCTTAGACTTCTTTGTAGTCTATGACCAATATTTCATTGTCAAGATTTTTTCCCCTTTTTTGGTATAAATGTATTTGCATATATGTTTTCCCTCAGTTCCACTGATTATTTCCATTTTTTCCCATGTCCACCAATATACATATGAATTTTCATTTCTCTTATTATTGTTTTGAAACTTTTTTCATGTAATTATTATTATTTTACTTTCTTTTTGGTAAAAACAATTTGTACAAATTGTATGGAGTGGGTAGGTAAGGTACCAAGACAGACATAAATATTCAAGGATCATAAATCAGAAAGTTTATTACTCACAGATATGCAAGTATATGGCTTTTCAGGCTTCCAGTCTCCTAAGTAAACTGGACATTTGATGTATAGTGGAATTCATATACCAGGCAAGAGCTCATAACTGTATCTGCCATTCTTTCAATTTCTGTTGCTAAGCTGATTCAAAAGGACTTGGTTGAAGATCTTTTGGGCAAATCAATCAGCAAGTGACCTGACCTAATCTCTCTTATCAACCATAAAAGCATTACAATTAGGAGAGCCTTGCATCCCTTATGTACCTGCCCTAGCTATCTTGGGTAAAAGAATTTATGTTTTGGGTTTACCATTGTCAAGTACCTAGGAAATTCCCCAAAATAGGTAGCCAGTGGTCAAATAGAAAATTGCTTTTGTCAGCTAGGCCCTAGAGATAGATCAGTATTCTCACATATCCTCTTTACTATTGCTCTATTGAGGAAATACTTCCCTTTGTTATATATTTGTATCATATTCTTATATACTTTGAATATATGACTTTCATTGATGATATTGAAACAAATATTTTCTTTTTTATTTCCCTTTAATCATTAATTTTATTCAAAGAAAGCTTTCTATATTTGTGCAGTCAAAATTTTATATTTTATCTTTTATGATCTTATTTAAGAATACTACTTCTTGGGGCGGC
Organism: Macrotis lagotis; assembly: GCF_037893015.1. Taxonomy (NCBI): domain Eukaryota; kingdom Metazoa; phylum Chordata; class Mammalia; order Peramelemorphia; family Peramelidae; genus Macrotis; species Macrotis lagotis. Next base: position 12,800,775 of record NC_133665.1, on the reverse strand, counting down.
TAGGTGGCACAGTGGATAGACCACCAGCCCTGGAGTCAGGAGTACCTGGGTTCAAATTCAGTTTCAGACACTTAATAATTGCCTAGCTGTGTGGTCTTGGGCAAGCCACTTAACCCCACTGCCTTGCAGAACAAACAAACAAACAAATAAATTTAAAAAAAAAGAATACTACTGCTAACTAACTGGAAATTAAAGGGATGCCCATCACTTGGGGAATGGCTGAACAAATTGTGGTATATGTATGTGATGGAACACTATTGTTTCTATAAGAAATCATGAGGGATAGGATTTCAGAAAATCCTGGAAAGAATTGTCTGAATTGGAGCTGAGTGAGATGAGCAGAACTAGAAGAATATTATACACAATAACAACAACATTGGGTGATGTTTAACCATGATAGACTTGTTCCTTTCAGCAGTCCAATAATCAAAGATAATTTTAAGGGACTTGTGATACAAAATACCATCTGTATCCAGAGAAGGCTCTGTGGAGTTTAAATGAAAACCAAAGTTTATTATCTTCAGTTTTTAAAGTTGTCTTATGTATTATGCAATTTTGTTATCTCTAAATTTTTTCTTTCTTTTGGATCTAGTTCTTCTCTCACATGTTCAATTTCAATCTAAAAAAAGAATATTATTGCTAGTCACTGTTTTGAAAGATACTTGATTATTTTCTGTTCCAATCTTTTTATGGTATGACTTTTTAATATGCCTATTACATATCTTTTTGTTAAAAATTTAAAGATAATAAAATTTCTCCTAAAATCTATTTTAACTTTACTATATAAATTTTGGTATGCTGTACCAATATTTTTACATTATTTGATGACATTTTCTAGTTCTTTGATTTGTTCTCTGACCCATTAATTTTTTTTTAGGTTTTTGCAAGGTAATGGGGTTAAGTGACTTGCCCAAGGTCCCACAGCTATGTAATTATTAAGTCTCTGAGACCGAATTCGTACTCAGGTCCTTCTGACTCCAGGGCTGGGGTTCTATTCATTGTGTCACCTAGCTGTCGCCCCCCCTTAATTCTTTATAATTATTAATTTTCCTATTATTTTTAATTTTTCCTTCAAAGGCCACTTATTGAATATAATATCTATTGTACTCTCATTAGTAAATGATATGTTTAATAGCTTTACTTTTCTGCATTTTTGGTAAGGTTTTTAATGTAACACTATTTGCATCATGAATCCTACCACTGTTTTTTTTTTAACTCCCCTGAGGAATAAGAATTTCACTTTGATCTCTCATATCAACTCTACATGAGTATTTATGCTTTTTTATTGTAAATAGTGCATTGCTGAATTCTATTTTCTAATCCATTCTGCTATTTTCTTTTTTTATGGATGAGTTCCTCTCATTCACATTCAGAGTTATGATGATCAATTATATATTTCTTTTTATCCTGTCCTCATACTTTCTCCATTTGCCTAAAACTTTTAATCTATAAATAGTCTATTCAAGCTCTGTTGTTCCTCTTCTCTTCTTTTTTCTCCCATTTCAGGTTTTTGCTTTCTTTCTCTCCTTTTCATCTTTCCTTCACCCTCTGCCTTCAGTGTTGGAAGCTTTTTGCTTATGAGTACTTTCTTAAAGTCTTTCTTTCCCTCTCTTTTCCTCTTTCCTTATCCTTCTATATCTTCTTTTTAAGTTTACTGTATGTCTTCACTATTCTCAAAAATGTGTATTCAACCTTTCTTTATTCATTTCAAATGAATCTGAGATTATAGAATGCCCTTACACCCATTCTTTCCTCACTGCATGAATATATTACATATCATGTACCATTATTATGTGAGAGAGTGAGTTGCCTTCCATTCTTCCTCTTTTTAACCCCAGTATAGTCCACTATCCTTCTCATGTCTATCTTTTCCTAAGACCATCAAGAGAGGACAAAATTATCCCCAGGTCTTCTGTCTATCTTATTTAATTTTATTTATGACCCTTGGAATAATTAGAAATCAGAAAAAGGAATATGTTTCTCTTCCTTTCATTGTAAACAATTCATTCCCATATAGCCCCTTTGGAATAATCATGTGCTTTTGATTCTTGCATTTCCATTAAAAAAATCTTACCTCAATTCTGACCTTTTCATCAGGAATGCCTAGAAAATGTTGCTTCATTGGAAATAATAATTTATGTCAATGTCTACATAACACTTCAAGGTTCATAAAATGTTTTACAAAGATCATCTCATTTGATGCTCATGACAATCCTGGAAAAGTTAACAATCCTATTATTACCCCCATTTTATATAAAAGGATATTGAGTCTGGAAGTGATAAAATGTCTGAGACCAGATTTGAACTCTGATCTTTCTGACTACTAGTCCAGGGCTTTCAAGAACCTTTAATTTGAAATCAGAACAACCAGGAGCCAATCCTGTTCCTAGTCCTTACCAATGTGTGACCTTGGGCAAGTCGCTTAACTTTTCTATTCTTCAATTTCTTCATTTAAAAATGAATCAAATAATACTTATAATAACAATGACTCAAATTTATCATTTCAGGTTACAGTCTACTAAAATATTTTTTGTGAGGAAATTAAAAGTTAGTTCCCAGATTGGATGATATAACCAGAAACTTTCATTCTTAAGAATTCCAAGGGACAGCTAGGTGGCACAGTGGATAGAGCACTGGCCCTGAAGTCAGGAGGATCTAAGTTCAAATCTTACCTCAGACGCATAATTGCCTAGCTGTGTGACCTTGGGAATGTCCCTTAACCCCATTGACTTAAATAAAATTTTTAAAAAAGCATTCCAAAATCTTTAGGAGCTTCCTATAAAATCAGCTGTTGATCTTGAGAGTCACTGAGAGTCAATTTCTGTCTAATGAGGGCTGGACAAATATAAACTTCATTCAGTTTGTACCTTATTCCTATATATTAATTCTCTCTGTAGGATAACAGTCTAACCAGATGAAGAATACATGGGAAGCAATTAAAAATAAGTCACATTCTGCTCAAAGTAATCTAGAGAAAAATAATTACAAAACTGATTCCAAATGGATTGTCAAAAGATGACTCACATTAGAAAAATACAAATCTGTAAGACAAGTGGGGGAGAAATAGAAATGTCTAGAAAAGCAAATTAAGAGGCAAGGAAAGAGAGGAAGAAAAATAACTCCAATAGTGGTCACTTAATGAGTGCTTTTTAACTCACATAGGAGCATGGACACCAATGAACAGAGGCAGCAAGCATGTGATAGAAAAATGCTGAGGGGCTTTAGCAATTAGGCAAAAGTCCAGATGAATAGGTAGGAGATTGTTAAGGATTTGGCAGCTCAAGAAAAGCACATGCTTTGTCTTTATTGCAATTAAGTATTATCAAGCAGAGAGTACATACAAGGTTATGTGTGACTCGGTTATGAAGAAGAGAGAAAGCCAGTAGGCATAGATAGTCCTTATGGCAGGCATTCTTTAGCAATCTATTTATGTATCATGGGTTGGAGAACTTGGATGGGGAAAAAAATCTTTTTTCCATTAACTTTTGGTTTTCTTTGCAATCCTATGCATTTAATTATGAATTTAAAACCATTATACTAAAAAAGCATCCATAGACTTCACCAGATCACCAAAGGCAACCATAACACAAAAAAACTTTGAGAAAATCTATGCCATAAGGAATAGTTTGAGTGTGATATAATAAAAGCAACACTGGAGATCTGGGCTCTACCTCTAATTAACTGAGTGACCTTAGTATAATCACCTTCCCTTCTCAGTCTCCAGTTCTTCATTTAGTTAAAGGGCCTTCTAATTCTAAAATGCTCTGATTCCATGGAGGGAAACTGGTATAACACAAGTCAATTTTGCTCCAGTTTCATCTCTCCAACTGCCATTGTTTCAAACTTAAAATTTTCATTCTGTCTCTTGTATTTTCTAGAGCAATGATCTCTACCCTCCTTTCAGTTTGGTATTACTGTATTTGTTTAAAAATAAACATAATATCATTTTCAATCAATATGACTGGAAAAGTAGACAAAAATGAAAATTAGTTCTCATTCTGTTTTAGCATTTAATAAGTTCTAATCATAGATAGTAAAGAAATTCAATATGTTGTCATCATTTTACCAAAACTTATAGTATTCCTCACACCAAATGTTGCAGTATTCTTAGTCCATTTCTTTCCCTCCAAATGATCACTTTGACCAGTGTGTAAGGCAATTTCCTGATCATATTCTTTTTAAAGTTTTCATTGTTGTGTTTTATATTTTTTCACCTTCATTTCTCAATATATCACTTCACTAGGTAGAAATTGTTATGAACAAAATTTTTTAAATGAATGGGAAAAAACCAGACTCAGCAAAATAACCAACATATTAACAGAAATTGATAGCATATGCAATGATTCTCAATTAAAGTCTCAAACTTCTGTAAATAATGGATAAAATTGCGATTTCTTCTTTCTTTGAGGCAAAGCTTAATCATTACAATTACAAAACACTGTTTCAGATTTTTTTATTCTTTAATCTTAGTGTATGCTGTTTCCCTGGTTCTGTTTGTTTTATTCTGTTTCACTTCACACATATATCTTTTCCATGTTTTTGCAGTTGATTTTGCTTCTGTTCTATAAAAAATACATCAACTGAAAGTCCTATACTTGAAACATGACTTTCCTTGGGGGCTTCAATTTCATTGTGACTAAAAATGGAATGGGTCTCTCCCTCACTTTTTGGCATTCTTGTATCATATTCTAGTGCCCAAATCTATGATTTTGGGATCACAATGCAACCCTATCTCACATAGCTGTTGGAAGGGAAGTGCTATATAACTCTGTAATTTATTATTATTTTAGTGCTGGTCCAATGGTGAGTTGTGTTATTGTCTGTGGAAGGTGTTCAACTATAAGAGGGATTAGAAAAGAGGACTCTGATTTTACTTCAAAACCAGAAAACAGTGAGTTGCTATGCCTAGATGAGATAATTGAGTTTCTCCTCTAGGAAGTTTTGCCTGATCCCTCATGGTTGGAAATAACTATTTCTTTTTCCAACCCCAAATAGAATTTTGTTCATGTCTTAAGCTTTGTTTTTATAAATAATCTGTAGTCAATACATAATTTATATAATTGTGATTATATACTGAGGCTACCCTGCTAGATTATGAAGATTAATCACTTTTCTGAAAGTTCCTTAGTACAGAACTTTGTATACAGTAGGTTTTCAATAAATGATTTTGAGATATGAGAATTCTAAAACTTATGATCTTATGTGAATTTGTGTTAGAAGGCAGGCAACACAGGTCTAACAGGGGAAAGAACACTAGATTTGGAGTCAAAAGACCTGGGTTCAGGTCTTGCTGCTATTATTTGCTACTTCTGTGACCTTAGGCAAGTTACAAAACCTCTATGAGTCTGAGGTTCTTCACCTTTAAAGTAGATATAGTGATATCTTATTGTGTTGAGGGTCCATGCATGAGTAGTACCCAGAATGCTTCTTTTCACTTGTGGTCCCTCAGAAAAGATACCTCAGTGGATCAGCACTCAATCAAAACCATATCTTATGAGCCCCTACTGATGAAATTATGTTTATACAGCTAGCCAGATGATATACTAGTTCAAAACAAGTGATCTTCAATAAAACAAGTTTTCTTAAAAGTTTTCAATAAAAAGTTTTGATATATATATATATATATATATATATATATATATATATAGAGAGAGAGAGAGAGAGAGAGAGAGAGAGAGAGAGAGAGAGAGAGAGAGAGAAAGAGAGAGAGGGAGTACCTTTTCCATAGTCATCATACCACTACTGAGGAGAGCCTATACTTGTTGGGAACACATATGACCACAGTACACACATGGATTATATGGTTGCTGATTTTCTCTCTACTCTATATTTTGCTCTTTAACTCTTAAAAACTGATGGGTTTTCAGTTCCCATTTACTAAGGAGTAGGGATTAGAAAGCCTCTCCCTCCACAGGTGAATGACTTCAATTCATAACCAAAACCTTGAGTTACCATACATTGCTAAGGACAATTAACAAAAACCAACCATAATGCTCAAGGCTGTGATTGTCTATTATTTGCACTGCCTATATCTGGGGATGGTTTAAGAATTTTTTTCCAAACAACTATCTGACTTAGAAGTTTCCTCATAATCCATTTAATGATTTATGGAGATGCTCTAAACCCATTTTGGGAAGATGAACCTCCTTCTAAAAACACACAAGAATATGTAGCACTAGGTTTTTGTAGTAGGGTTCACCAGGTAGTAGTTATAGTGACAAACCGTCTTTATTCCCCAAATTTTCTTTGGCATACAGATGAAGTTTAGCAAAAACAAAAGTTAAGGTAGAAGGCAAGATCCAAATGACATTTAATATTTAGTTGCAAGTAACAAGAAAAAAATATTTTTGTTCTGTATTTTGGTCAGCAGAAATCTTGCTAATTTGCTATGTACATGTAACAAGACTTCTAAATCAAGGGGTCTTGGGCATTCTCTTCTAGTAAATGCTCTCAGATCTTGTGTGGACTTCATACAAACTTCATTCAGTTCTGGGTGTGTGTGCGAGTGTGGGGTGTAGTAGAGTGGAATTCGGGCCTCTAAGGAGAAAGTTCTGGGTTTTTTTGGTTGTAGTTTCTGGATCATTATGCCCATACCAAGGAGTAGAACTCTAATGGAAATCATATAATTAAAGCTTAGGTTTGATTCAAGTCTAGAATCTCCCCAAAAGTTATTAATAGGGTCTCTTCTAGAAAGTTTAGTCAGTGGACAAAGCTGATCATGCATAGGACAACTATTAGCTTATACAAACCAAAAGAAATCCTTAAAAACAAAAGACTCATCAATACATATTGACAAATGTTTAAGACAAGAAATTTTTGCCCATATCTCCCATTACACTCTCTTGGGAAGTTGTCATTTAAAGCATTAAAATATGGACCATTAATGAGATTGGTGAATTGACATTTTCCCTTCACCTCATATTTGCATTGTCTGAGCAACTCATTCAAGATCTATAACATCTGACCACATAGTATTCATGGCTTATTATTCTGTTGAAGATTTCCTCTGATAAAGTGTAGCTACTGGCCGCAAGTCGCATTGAACTCTCAATGATGCTGGATCTCCACAAGGTAGCCACCAAGGCTACAAAATATCATTTCAAGTTCATTGTCTCACCTATGCATAGGGAAAGAAATAAGGCAGAGGAAGTAATGAGGCCATTGTTATTCAATCTTAGGCTCATTTGGACAAGCCCATATTCTTGTGGCCATGTAAGAACAGCACTAATAGCTACTTGGCCCAAGGAGAGACTTGAAGAGTCCCAATATGCTTTACATATAATAAGAGAAAGGACTTAAGAAGGAAGTCATTCGCTTTAAAGCTCCCTAGTGGACTGCTATTCCTGAATCAGTGTAGAATTCTTTGTTACAGACCTCTCACCTAACCTGCTGTGGTCATGGCAACTAAGGGACCAATAAGATTTGACTGCAGTGTCATCCCAATTTGAAAATTCTTCAGCTCTGAATAAGAGAACCTGTCACTAGCAGTGGCCAGGGGAGCTCAGTTCAGGCCATTCCCCCAAATACGCTAGGGTAGAGTAACCCTTAGGTCCATTCTCATGAATGATCTATAGGATTTACTTTAGTTAGACAAATGGTGCTTGGAAGTGGGAGAAAACATCTCAGTAATTACTAGCATCACAAGCATAAATGCTTTTGTAAAATTTAAAGAATTATAGATATAGTTATAATATTATTATTAAATTTATCATTAAATATTATTAGATTTATTATATAATATATTGATTATGATTAATGGTATAGTTAATAACATTAACTATTATTGTTATTATTACTGTCATTACTTTCCCTAACCCTGCAAGAAACTAGCCAGTTTGTCTTGATACAGGTGCTTCTTCAGATCAAGTTAATTTTAGCATCTTTATTCCAATGAGACCTTTGTTCTGTGACTATATGATATCTTCCTATTTTTCTAGAAAGAGCTTTGCCTTCTATGAGATTTGACATCTGCACTTACTGCTTCTACATGATTTGGCTAAGATTTTCCTTTGACTCTAATCAGTTTGTGTTATACCACTACTTGGGTTTACTCCAAATATTTTTGTCTCTTGGGTGACCAAGAGATTAATAGGGACCATTTCTTTCAACTATTTGAAAGCCTTTCTCATGATGCAGTGGGCTACCCTATCTGTTCTATATACTCTTTCTTTGTCCCTAGTTTTATTCTGTTCACCTTAATTCAACAATGCTTTTTTTATTCAACTAAAAAAATCATTTATTGAGTGCCCAATATGTGTTAGATACCACTCAAAGATGAGCAGAGATATAATTTCTGGCCTCAGTGAGCTTATAATCCATTAGGAGGGAAAGACATACATAAAAGTCATAAAACTAATTTAAATGGGAAGGAACAAGCAGAGAGAGATGAGATCTTTGGGGAGAAAGGAAGTTTTTGCTTGAGAAGGCTTCATGAAAGAGATGATACCTGAACCAAACCTTGACAGAAGAAAAAACTGCAACAGGAAAAGATGTGAAGGGATGCCTAATAGTAACATAGTCTGAGAATGCATGGAAGTGAGAGAGGGCAGAATGAGAGCAAGAGTGGATAATAGTCCTGTTTCTACTTAATGATCTACAGTATTTCTACTTAATAATCTACAATTACCCAGGCTTTTTTTTTAAGAAACCTTATTCCCTATAACTGTCCCCATAGAATTCTCCATATCTCTACCTTAGGTGATTTTTGCACAGACCTAAGAGATGCCCTTTATTTGTGAACACAGGCACTAATGAAATTGAGCATTTTCTGGAATTATTTTCCTCTCATCAGGAAGAGAAATTTTCATTAGGCATGATAAACTGAATTACCCTGGAAAAGGTGACGAGTCAATGTTGTCTCAGCCCACATCAGCCCTTCCTGGCTATCAAACTAAGTGGGCAGCAGTTGCTTTTTGCAAATTTGTTTTTCCTAAAGGGAGGAGGAAGAAGACAATTCAGGACTCTCTCTCTCTCTCTCTCTCTCTCTCTCTCTCTCTCTCTCTCTCATCCATATTTCCTGTTTCTGTGAAATCTGAAAAGAATTCATGTCAATCAAGGCAAACAATGTCAGGTCTTTTTCTTAGAGAAGGTTAAATTTAATTCATAATTAATGAACATTTATTATTCTTCTAAAAGAGAGGCAGAGTGATTTAGGAGCTAGAAAACTAGTCTGAAAGCCTGTAACACTTGGATTCAAATCCCACTTTTGTTACAACCTGGACTTAACACTTAACCAGTCAATGCCATAAGTAAAACTGATTATTCATGGCTTTCAGACTAGCCCTTGCAATTACTATTGTGGAAAGTAGCTCTTATGGACCAGGAGACTGCTACATGCTCTATCACTAACAAATCTCTGACCAACTTTTAAGAGCTCTTTCCCCAAATCCTGATTTCAGTTTGTCAATGATTATCTAAAGGAACAAACTTTGTGTAAAAGAGTCCCATCATCCCCACCACTGCCACCAGCAACTAATAACCAACTGACACCGACAGGAAGATAAATCCCAAAGCTCAATAATAGTGACCTCAGATTGTTTCCAACCTTGCTTAATTGCTTCATTTCTTACCTGCCTTAATCACTGAATGGGCATCGCCTCAGACAAACTGAGACTTGTGAAGACCTTAGCTTAAAAAGGCCAAGGTCTCCCACTACTTCTGGAGTCATCTCCTGCCATCCTGATCTATATCATGTCAAGGACCCCCTATGGTTCTGGAAGAGAGAGTAAGGCTAGTGAATTTGCATAGCCCTCCCTTACTTAAATCCAATTCACTTGCAAGTCATTGTTATGGTCCTCATTGAGAATGAAAGACAAAGGACAGTTGGGGAACAAGATTAATAGTTATTGCCTTTTCCAATGCTATAGGTCCTACCTCTTCAGTAACCACATATCCTAATGACAAAACAAACATTTTATCACCAAAGTCCTTGGCATCATCAAGTGATACCAGAAACCGATGTGTTTCATTAATGGAAATAACATTAACAACGATATAATCTACTAGGCCACAATACCCTTAGGAGTACATGGCTTTTTCTTCTGACATCTCTAATATATGTTGTTTCCCCATTTAAATATCAACTCCCTGAGGGTTAATCCTTGTAGCATGTAAATGTTTCCTGCCCAATATCAATCCAAACCACTGTGGGGATGATTTAAGGGTTTGTATCAGGTCATGACAAAAGCTTCTCTAATTGGTTTCTCCTTCTATTCTTCTCCCTTTGACTGTGGCCAGCAGAGACTCTCATCTTGATCCTCAACTCCTTTTTGTTGCTATCAATGCATACTGAGTTGTCTGTTTCCAATTTTGAGTGAAGAAAAATCTTTCCTCAAGACACACACACACACACACACACACACACACACACACACACAGAGGGATGCATGTGTGTATATGTGTTATGTGAAAATTTCTCTCCCTCTTATCCACCTCCCTTCCACTTTGAGTTTGAGTGGCCAGGAAGCAAGACAGGGATTGTACAGATGACCTTCTATCTGAAGAATATTCATATACAGCATTATAAATAACTTTGAAAATGTAAATACATCTGTGGGAGTAATGGTTGTTCATTCTATGATTTCTGTTTTGTTTTTAAATAAAATCTCATTCTGAAATATAATGAATTATCAGTTTGCAAGTGGGATTTAACTTCAATATTTTGGGAGGAACCTAGCATGATACCATGCATACTTGTTAACAGCTTTTTAGTAGGACCTATTCCTGAAGAGAATGAGATAATTCTCCAAGGCATGCTTACCCTCTTTGTATCAGGAAAATCTCTGATATTGTGCTTACATATGGATCCCTTAAATTCAATCAACTCTATAAGCACTTATTGAATGTGTATATGTGTGTGTATTTGTGTATATATACATATATATTCATGTATATATAAAGGTCTGCTACTGAGAGGTTGCAAATATAACTATAGAAGAAGAAATAATCCCTTTACTGAAGGAACCTATATTCTACTGGGAGGAAGGGAAGAAAAAAGTCAGATAAGTGAATACAGAATATACACAGAATATAGAAGGTATATACAGAATGTATAAGAAAGGATTGTGGAAAAGTCTCATGAGGAAATAGCACTTAAGCTATACTTTTGAAGAATTTTAAGATTTACAGGTCATCCAATCCAATCTGTACAAGCAGAAAAGGAAATAGAAGCTCAGGGAGCTAAATGATAGTCCCCAGACCATACACATAACAAAGTATCAAAGGTTGGATTTGAACACCGGCCCTTTTATTCCAAAGTCAGCAGAGTTGAGGAGAGAGAATATTCCAAGCATGGAAGACAGTGAATGAAAGAAGATAGAAATAAGAGATGGAATATAGTGTTTGGAAAAATGGCAAGTGGGACATTTGAGTTGGGATGTAGAATACAAGAAGGGGAGTAAGGTGGAATCACTTTAGGAAGATTGCAACCAGACTGTGAAATGTGTAATAATAGATAATAATGCACTCTTGCTCCTGTTCCCCTTTACTTCTTGGCTTGTGAGTATTTCTAAGGAGAGCTATATATTTCTCTTCAATTTGAGAATCATCCCAGTATCATTACACGTTGTGATTGGGAGGCTTTGCGGTCACTGCTTTAAGCTTCACCTGGTCCACTATTTTATGTTGACCCCAGTCACACTTAACTTCATTACTTATGATCAAAACAACTTTGCTATTGTTTCTTGAAAGGCTGAGGTTCCATTGAAAGAAACAATTCTTAATTAAGTTAATATCTATTATCCTATTGATTTGCCTTAACTTACAAGGTCTAATAGTTATGAAAGCTTTTGGATGAAAAAACTTATAACTGATATAGTAAAAAAAAAATAAGTTCCCTATTTCTGCAGAGCTGGGCACTTGCAAAACTGAGCTGGCACACTCACTTCCCTATTTTGTGTGAATAAAATTTCCCTATTTAAGGTTAAATTCTCCTTTTCTGTTACTTCCTTTACTTTTTTTTTTTTAGGTTTTTGCAAGGCAAATGGAGTCAAGTGGCTTGCCCAAGGCCACACAGCTAGGTAATTATTAAGTGTCTGAGACTGGATTTGAACCCAGGTACTCCTGACTCCAAGGTTGGTGCTTTATCCACTACACCACCTAGCTGCCCCATTTCCTTTACTTTCAACTAACTCAGTGTCAGTTATCCCACTATAATTTTTGTAATCGATCATATAGGGGTGCTTACAGTTTGACAGTTACCATGCCTGCAACACACCTATCAACCTGATACTCCCAATCACCCAAATTCCTCATTTCAATATTAACCTAGTCAATCAGAAATCAATCAAAACTTATTACTCAGTATTACACAGCTTTTGATTCTTCTTTATTGACTTTAAAAATGCTCTGTAAGCCCTTAGGTTTGTAAGGCATGCTACTAGGACAAAACCTACTAAGGAGCCTTTAATCTTTTCATTGACAATTATTAGACTTGCTAATAAATTATTCTTGCTTGGAACTCTGTATCTCAGTTTCTCTTTATTACAGATTTTTGTCATGACATCATTTACCATTTCTCTAAGCTGTGTCTTTCTATTGCCACTATTCCCCTATAAGATTGTAGGTTTCTTGAGGGAAATATTTTCCTTTTTGTATTTGTATTCTCGGCACTTAGGAATGATAAACACTTAATAAATATTTTTATCCATTCATATATTTCTGTTGGCAAGAGCTTAGATTAGGTATTAGAGCATAGAGGTTTAAATCCTGGCTTTGTCATTTATTACTTGTGTAACTTTGGAGAGAATCTTTTAACCTATCTGTATTCTCTATCTTTAAAATAAAGAAGTTCTATTAGATCAAGGGTGGTGAATCTTTTTTCTGCCAATGACCATTTGGATATTTATAGCATCATTCAAGGGTCATATAAAATTATCAGCTTAAAAATTAGCCTGCTATACTTGTTCAAACATTTAATTAATTCACCTCTAATGTGATAGCTGCTTCTCTTTGGTGATGTTAGCTAGTATTGATGATGTTGCTGCTCACAACTGCTTTTCCAGATTTGCATACATCAGTCTGGAGTGCAGTTTACTCTTAGAGAGTTTTGAAAAGAACTTCCTGTAGCAGTAAGGTGTTCCAAAAACAGATTCATATTTCAGTGCATGTCTCCTCAAAGTGGGAAATTCATCATTGCCTTTGTAAAGTTTATAGAACTCAAGCAGTAGGAGGTTGTTGTACCTAGTATTCAGCTCATTATTGCCTTGCAACTGAATAATTTCATTTTGTAGGTTATCAGTCACATCAGCTGGTTTCATGTTGAACAATGTAGTAAAGATGTTCAATTCCATTTATTTACCTTTCACATCCTTGAATCTTTCATTAAATGCCTCAATTAGTTCTGTACCTTTACCAGCATATTAAAGTGTCCTGGAAGGCTTTTGTCATTCCAGACCTTTTCACAGCCTTCATTTAACTTCAAATGATTTCATGTTTGAAAGCAGGGGGCTGAGAAGCTGGTTGGGTCCCTGAAGCTTGACGTCCAGCTCTGAGAGGTGTTAGTAATGTCCATCATGAATGCTAGATCACATATAACTTGTTATCATTGAGTTCTGTGATTCTTTTCCCTTTATCTCCATGAACTGCTTGCATTGATCCTGCAAATTGTAAAACCTCATGAGCATGTTTCTGAGATTCAGTCACCTCATTTCACAGTGATAAAAAGATCATTGTACTCAGAGTCAAGATCACTTGGTCACTCCTTAAACTGGAGACTGTTAAACTCTTTGCTGTTGACAAAATTTAATAATATTTGCGTCCATTTTTAAAGAAGACCATGACATGAGGGAGGTGATGCCATGGCAAGCATGTGAATTGGATTTGAGTGAGGCTGTATTAAGTCACCAACCTCACTTTCTCCTCTAGAGCCATCTGGGTTCAATAGCCACATATGAATCAGGACAACTGGAGATGATCCTGGATGTGAGGCAGTCAGGGTTAAATGACTTGTCCAAAATCACACAGCTAGTAAGTGTCTGAGACTGGATTTGAACTCCTCCTATTCACTGTTCCATTCCTTGGCAAAATTTATGAATGAACTACTATTGACATCACATTTTTGAACCAAATGACTGTGGTGAATGATGCAGGGCATATAATTAAATCACTTTGAATGGGATGAAGTCTGATATTTCTTCAGGAGAAAATTATAGATTACAATGAGCTGAGTTATGAGTTATGTTTCTTCAGCCCCTTCTTCCCTGACAAGCAACTCCTGGTATATCAGGAGGACCTCAATGTAAAGAGCAAACTGACCTTGCTCCTTATCTACTTATTCTAGATGTTCATATTCCTCAGGGCTGGAGGAGATACATGTCTTTGAATTATGTCCTTTTCTTTAAATTTGCTTATGCTCTTAGATTGTGCAGATTGCATTCTTAATTAAAAAGAATGGGTCAGTGGGGGGGGTCAAGTTAGGAATCACATATATTGCTTCTACTTGCACCAATTGCCTCATTCTACCATAGGCATGGTTGAGTTGATGGCCACTTCTCAAGAAAAGAATAAAGACTCTTCTCTTCATACCTTCAGAAGTCTCTGAAATTTATTGGGTGGGGTACATACCACATAGTTTGGGGCTCATCCCAGGATTACATGCCCATTGGGGATCCTTGGCCTCCCGGAACTTGGCAAAAAGACACCCTGCCTGAGTTCGGCAGTTTGTCATTGTCTGAGTACTTCTGTTCCTCTTTTGTTCAAGTGATCCAAAGTGGAGAGACTTGGTAAGAAGAGAAAAATAAATCTGCAGCTAAAATTCCAATCGATCAGTGAGAACAGCAGTCAGCAACTTCTGTGCATGGGAGTCCAAAGAGGTAAGCCTAGACCTTGGAATCTGAAGGCACTAGATTCCTGGAGGGTCAGGACCATTTGGATGACTGAAGGTTGGGGGCAACCTGCCGTATTAGGCATAAGAGACTTCACTCTAAAGGCACTTGATCCTGAGAAGGTCTCGTCAATATTTAGAATGGGAAGGCCTCAATCCAAGCCTTCCCCCACGAAAAAGAAAATAGCAGCACCAACAGACAGTCCCTTTGGGTGAAGATTAAGTGTTTGGAATAAGTTACCAAAATATAAGGGGAAGAGAAAGAAGAAAATGATTAAATATTGTTGTCTTGTGTGGGGAAATAAAGACATCAGAAAAGGAACCATTTGGCCTCTTTATGGCTCCCTGGGGAAAAGATAGTTTTGAATCAGGAGGACGAGGCTTTTAGGAAAGGAAGGAGGAGAAGGAAGAATGGAATCCCCTCCTCTCATTCTCTCCCCCTTATCTTAACCCTCTGCCATTTCTGCCTCTTCTGCTTAACACAAGGGAAGGAGGAGTCTCCTGAAGAATATTTGACAATAGAAGGGATGATGAGAAATGGGAGCAAAAAGGAAATTTATTAAGAAAAAGGACCAATTAATAATGTATAGACAGAATTATTCCATGAAGACTTAGTAAAATAAGTGTTAAAAGGGACCTTATTTTGAAGTTAAAGAAACAGGAAAAAGACAGTGAATATTACCAAATATGTTAACTAAATAAATTATAGAAAGAAATGCTATTTTAATTTGAGAAAGTTTTGGGGAAATAAATTCCAGAAAGACAAAAGAGTCAGATTAATTCTAAAGTATATAATTTGGTTACACAGAAATGCCAGAAAAGGGAAAGTAAATAATTAATCCTTTACCAGAATGAAATGGTAACATTATAGTTTCAGGAGTTTATCAGTATAGATTCTGGTAATGGTAGTTATTGCAGAGAGTAATGGAACAAGTAGGGATCTGAGAACAGAAGAGCCCACAGGAAAGATTTTGGATCTGCCTTCTTATGAGAGAAGCTATGTGATTTATTCTATCTGAAGAGGGGAGCAGGGGATATTCCAGTTGGGCTGTGAGATTTTTTTAAGTAGCTGTTGGTATTCTTAAAAGTTTTACCAGTTAAAATCTAGAAGTATTAAATATTAAAACATTTGAATGGAAAGTGTATTGTGAAAAGTGGAATCATGTATAATGTTTTTGTAGTTGTAAAATAAAGTTTTAAATACAGTATATAGGGTATAGTTCAGGTATCTGGAAAAAATTTGGGGTGACTAATGATAAACAGTAAAGGTAAAGAATTAGTATATATTATTTTGATAACTCAAATTGTGGGGAATCTCCAATTCCCAGAACATAAAATGTTCTAATATTAAAATTGTTTGTCAGTGAGGCTAGAAAGCTCTTATAAGTTAGAACATTGAGAAGTTAGAATTGCACTAATAAAGGTAAAAAGAATTTGCAAAATTTTTAGGCTTTGAAAAGAAAATGATTTAAGGTTATTTTGAATATGACTTTTGAAATTTAAAAGACGTATAAAGAAAATCTTGTAATTATAAAAGGGATTTTTAGCAAGAACTGGTCTAAAGAATTTTCTGTGTTCTATGGAAAGGGAAGCAGTTTATGACTAAGGAAGATTGGAGCACATCACTAAAAACAAACTAGATGATTTTGATTACATTTTGCACAGACAAAACCACTGTAACCAAGATCAAAAGAAATACAATAAATCAGGAAACAATCTCTACAGCTAATGTTTCTGACAAAGGACTTATTTCTAAAATAAACAGAGAACTGAGTCAAATTTAAAAAAAAAAAAGCCATTCCCCAGTTGACAAATGGTCAAAGGATATGCAAAGGCAATTTACAGATGAGGAGATCAAAGCAATCCATAGTCATATGAAAAACTGCTCTAAATCATAACTTATTAGAGAAATGCAAATTAACGCTTCTCTGAGGTGCCACCTCACACCTCTCAGACTGGCCATTATGATCAGAAAGGATATGTGGGAAATCTGGGACACTATTACATTGTTGGTAGAGCTGCGAACTTATCCAACCTTTCTGGAAAGAAATTTGGAACTATGCCCAAAGGGCAACAAAAATGTGCATAACCTTTGATCCAGCAATACCACTACTGGGTCCATACCCTGAAGAGATGACGAAAAAGGGTAAAAACATCACTTGTACAAAAATATTCATAGCAGCCCTGTTTGTGGTGGCAAGGAATTGGAAATCAAGGAAATGTCCTTTAATTGGGGAATGGCTTAGCAAACTGTGGTAAATGTATGTCCTGGAACACTATTGTTCTATTAGAATCCAGGAGGGATGGGAATTCAGGGAAGCCTGGAGGGATTTGCATGATTTGATGCTGAGTGAGGTGAGCAGAATCAGAAAAACACTATACACCCTAAAAGCAACTTGGAGGCGATAATCAAACTTGAAGGACTTGCCCATTCCATCAGTGCAAGAATCAGGTACAATTTGGAGCTCTCTGTAATGGAGAATACCATCTGTATCCAGAGAAAGAACTGTGGAGTATGAACAAAGACCAAGGACTATTACCTTTAATTTAGAAAAAAAAAACTGATATCTTATTGTCTGATCTTGCTATCTCTTATACTTTATGTTTCTTCCTTAAGGATATGATTATCACATTCAATTTGGATCAATGTATTCCATGTAAACAATGTAAAGACTGACCAATTGCCTTCTGTGGGGGTGGGGGGAGGGAAGTAAGATCAGGGGGAAAAATTGTAAAACTCAAAATAAATATAAATTTTTAAAAAAAATTTTAAAAAGATAAAAAGAAAAAAAAATAGATGAAGGAGTCCTGCCAAATTCCTTTTATGGCACCAACATGGTTGCAGATGCCTAAAACAGGAGCAGCCTCCTTTGGCTAAGAGATTATTCTAAGAGTTCCTCACATAACAATTAGTCAGAGATTGTCACAAAAAAATCACAAATTATAGAAAATTATAGACCAATCTTCCTATTGAATATTGATGGACAAATTTTAAATAAAATTTTAGCAAAGACATTAAAAAAAGAATTTTCTGTGTTGCAAAATTCTAGAGCATAAAGGGAATATTTATATGTAAGACCAATGTAGCTTATTTATTATCTGTTACTTAAGAAGAAATTATATATGTAAAATGTAACACTGGCATGGGTAAAAGGGTATATTGGGCTTTTGAAATTATCATATGTATAAGACTAAATTCATGGAGAATCTTATTTACTTTGTTTTGAAAATAGAAGTGTATTTGGAAAAGGAGATAAATAAACTTATAAAGCACAAATTTAGAAGAGGTTTGTGTGTAAAAGACACGTAAGTATACGGTTAACTTTAAGAGAACCAGTTGTTTTATTTTGCTTTATGAGAATGAGATGTCAGCATGAAAACCTTATGTTTCATGTAAGTTAAGAATTTAATGTTTATCATGTTATCTCTTAGACTTTTTGTCTCTTCCTTAAGGATATGATTTCTCTCTCATCACACTCAATTTGGATCAATGTATAACATGGAAACAAAGTAAAGACTGGCAGATTGCTTTCCGTGGTGGGGGAGGGAAGTAAGATTGGGGGGGAATTGTAAAACTCAAATAATATCTTTAATTAAAAAAAGAATTTAATGTTTAAATTTTAAAGAAGTAAAATTGCACATTTCTTCCCCCATGTTAAATGCAGATTCAAAAGGATAGTGTATAAGACATTGGGAAGTATATCTTAACTGCAAGGTACCCTTTCCAATAATGTTGAATAAATGTGAGGGGCTTTGGAAAATGATTAGGAAATTAAAAATTATGTAACGCTAATTAGATGACTTATCAATGAGTAAGAGTGAAGAGTGTTGAAGAGTGAAGAGTGTTGAAGAGTGTTATCAAGCATGTAATCTACTTTTGGAAATATAAACTATTTTTACTGTAATGATATCAAACTCGGAATTAAGGGGCGGCTAGGTGGCGCAGTGGATAGAGGACCGGCCCTGGAGTTAAGAGTACCTGAGTTCAAACCCGACCTCAGACACTTAATAATTACCTACCTATGTGGCCTTGGGCAAGCCACTTAACCCCATTCCCTTGCAAAAACCTAAAAACCAAAAAAAAAAAAAAAAAAAAACCCCAAACCTGGAATTAATGATTGATTGCTTTGTAGGGATAATGAGGGAAATTATTAAAGGTCATAACCCTCTGGGTTCCCTGAAACGTTTATTTATTTATTTATTTGTTTGTTTATTTAGTCTTTTAGTTTTTGCAAGGCAATAAGGTTATATATAGTATATATTATACATTATACATTACATATTATATATTATATATTATATCTCAAAATTGTGGTTGTTTGTTTTGAAGTAAAAGCACCTGAGCAAAATGGGAAATACAATAATGATAATAATTTGTGATTTTTTTTGTGACAATCTCTGGCTAATTGTTATTTGAGAATTCTTAGAATAATCTCTTAGCCAAAGGAGGCATTTATTTATTGTAATACAGCAGGTTATCCAAGAGGCCTCTAACATACCATCTCTATCCAGAAATAAAACAGTTATGATTTCAGACAAAGGGATGTGGGTCTGCAGATCAGAAGTTAGTGCCATCAGGAGGATAGACCATCTAGTTGAATTATGAAACATATTTGTGAAGAAGTTTTTTTTTTTTTTTTGTATGTCAAGGAATACTCCAGATGCTGGGGGAACTTGACCGCTTTTTGAATGTTTAGAAAGTAATCCGGGGAGGCTCGGTGACACAGTGGATAGAACACTGACCCAGGAGTCAGGAGTACCTGAGTTCAAATCCAGCCTCAGAAACTTAATAATTACCTAGCTGTGTGGTCTTGGGCAAGCTACTTAACTCCATTGCCTTGCAAAAAAAAAAGTAAAAGTAATCCTATTTAATGTATTTGATATATGTGTAAGGAAGGGGGCTGATTGATTGTGACCCCACCCCCCCAATCTAGTTTGTGAAGTGGATTCACTTGGAGATCTAATTAGGTAAAACAACTATTTTAGATCATGGGGCTTTTAATCAATTTTCTTTTTTATGTCAGATACTAGGATGGTCAGCAAAAGGAAATGCTGCTGGATTAATGTCATGTTCTTGGAGCCAAGGAAGCCCAGATGACAGGGATGTGCAGCCAAAGGGGTGGTATCTCAGTATGGCCTGAGGTTGGACCCTTTTGACTTGATTTCCCCAAAATGATGTTAAGATAATGTCTCACCTGGAAGAATAAATCTGACCTTTGACTACCCATATGACCTCTGCCTGGACACTGACATTCAATACTTATATCTATAAGGGAATTTTCCTTTGATGTCCTGGATCTTTATGGCTACTAAGCAAAACAGAAAAGAAGTTTTAGGTGAATTGGATTTCATAGCCAGATAGGTAAGGTGTGTAGCTCTGACATTTGTTCTCAACTGCATATTAAGATAGGAATTAAGTTTCTTTAATTTTTATTTAGAGGGGATATTTAGGTAAGAACAAGAATAGGAAATTCTTAGGATAATTATAGTTTTAAGGCCTAGTTTAAGGAATGGAATGTGAGTCAGAAAAGTATATCAGGAAAAAGGAAAATCTATGGTATATCTGGGAATATTTTGGAAAAAATCATTTAAGTTAAGGATACTTGAGTCATTATTGAAATAAACCATATGCAGGATGCTCTTTGAACTAAGATGATTGTTGAATATCTGTTACAAGCTTAAGTCAGTGTGATAATTCTCATTGAGAGTTTGCTCATATAGTATAATACTAATGGAAGTTTATTGTGTTAAAGTGAAGTATGTGTGTCAATATGGACATAAGCTAAAATGTAAATTGCAATATGTTTTGATCTGAGTAAAATGTTAAGCAGTTTCTGTACCAGAAGACAAGGTTTTAACTAGTCACCTGAACTGGAGAGGACTTTTTGGAACAAATTCAGAAGATTCAGAAGGACATTGGATGTCTCTAGGGGAGAAGAGAAGAGAGGAAAGAAATTGGACCAGTTCATCTCTACCATCTCTCGCCTATGTATACATTGTGTAGTCAGGGGATCTGCCTCTCCTGGATTCTGTAAGTGTGACACCCCTACTTATTATGCCCTTCTCCTTATGAAAAGGAGGAGGATAGTCAGGATGGAGATGTTCTCCATTGAGAGAAAAGGAGGGAGATTATTGAGTGGCATGATTCTGTCCTACATGAGTCTGTATATCCTATCTAGGGAGAGTCCTATCTCTAATTTAGCTGGACTGTACAATTTAAAGAGATATGTGGACTGAGACTCATGTGAGATGTAATGATGGAACCGAGATTCCTTGTAAAGATAAACTAGGGGGACTTGTTAAGGTAAACTATGATTATGAGTTAGTGTGGACTTGCAAGGAAAATGAGGAAATGGCCATTTGCAAGAAAAATAATTTAGGGAACATCACTAGATATATTAGCTATTCTTGAGGCTAGTCCAATAGCACAAAATCAGGGATTTATATTGATCAATTTTGAGCAATATCTAAAGACATTGGTATAAAAACCTTGCCAGTGGAAGGAGGTACAACAGTTTTGGAAGCGTACTTATTGTGCTGATGATTATATGGTCAATTTGAGAGAGCCTCTCAGAAGTAAGAATGAACAGTATTATCCATTTGTTGGAAACTGGGAAACTGTATTCCTGGAAGACCAACCAGCACTAAAGGACCATTATTGGATATGTGGATTAACTGTTTATATTCATTTTCCTGTGAACTGGACCAGTAACTGCTATATAGGATTGGTTAGACCTAAATTCTTCTTCCTACCAGACCAGGGAGGGAAACATTTGGCTAAATGGTTATATGATGATTGATGATAATGGACAATTGATTAAAGAAATCACTAAAGATATTAGGTAGTTAGCTGTTCCAGTGTAGACTTGGAATTCTCCCTTTTGTAATTCATGGTGGTCCTGGTGTAATGGGAGGTGGTGGAAGCAGATTCTTTTATTTGCCTTAATCACACTCAATTGAATTATCCTACTGCCAATTTGTCTGCCTTGCTTAATCCATCTCATTATAATACCCTGATAATAGATTGATATTAAATGAATCACAATAATGTAAATTTGGGTAGCTCAGGATAGTCTTAATAAGATAATGACAGTCACATCCAATCAGGCAAAAATGTTGATCCTAAAAGGATTGGGATGGATTTCTCTCAACAACATAAGTCATGAGGATCCTGAGGGTGATGGTCAGATGGGCCAACAATGTGAATTGCTATTATAGAAATTTTAAAGAAATCTCATCGAAATAAAGAGGATAGACTGAATGGGATAAAGTCTGATATTTCTTCAGGGGAATGCTATAGATTAGAATGAGTTGAGCTATGGTTTATATCTCTTCCACCGCTGTTCCTCTGCCAAGCCACTCCTGGCATGTTGGTGGATGTTACTATGATCAAAATGTAAAGAGTAAACTGATGTTGCTCTTTATCTACTTTGTCCAGATGTTGATACATTCCTCAGGGCTGGAGGAGAAACATGTCTTTGTTTGAATTATGTACTTTTCTTTAAATTAGCTTAAGCTCTTAGATAGTGAAGACCAAATTCTTAACTAATGAGGATGGGTCAGTGTGTGTGGGGGGGGATCAAGTTAGGAATTATAAGCTTCTGCTGCTTGTATCCATTGCCTCAATCTCCCATATGCATGGTTGAATTTATGTCCTCTTCTTGAGAATTAAATAAAGACTCTGCTCTTCATACCTTGAGAAATCTCTGAAATTTATTGGGTAGGGTACATACCACTCAACTTGGATCAAGACTGAGATGATTCAACTCTTTCTTGACAAGCAATTAACCCTTTTTTGTGAGCCAACCATGGCTGGAGCTGTACCTGTTATATAACCACTTAACTTTTCAAATGTTAATTCAAGTTTTTTCACTGATAAAACAAGTCTCTCAAACAAGTCCTCACCACTTGTAGGGTCATGGAGGGCTTCCAGTAACAACATTTCCTCTCTGCACTTATCTCACAAATGAAAATGGCCAGTTGTCCATTGTCTCATCTCATGCCAGAGGAAAGAAATTGGAAATCTCCTGCAGAATCTTTCAGTGTTTTTTCAATATCTTGTGCTAAAGTCAGTAATTCTATCTGAAGCAGTTCTCTGAGACAAATTAACACTCTGAAACAATTTTACTTTGTCTGATGCTAACAACTTTGTAGCAGTCACTATGCACTCTTTCACAAACTCTTCCTCTACATGAGAACTCAGCTCTTTGCAGTTAGCTTGCTCACTACAAAACAGTCTGAATTACATTGACTCTGTCATCATGAGGCCTCACGGCTTCTTGTGTTTCCAAATTCTGCTGAAGAGCATTGGTTTTATTCAGACATATTTGGCCCCACAATTCATTGAGTTTAGCATGTTTTGAGTCATAATGATGGTTCAGATGGACTTTTTCATAACTACTAAGACAATGCCAAGAACTAGATTTGTATTTGACTTCAACAAAAAAAAAAATAATCTTTGTCCATCTGTCTTGGAAAGATCAATACTCTGTATCAACTTTTTTTTAACTAGTCATTTGTAGTTTGTCACACCACTTAAGTTTTAACAACTATCCAGTATGTGTAAAGTCCTCAACGTGCTTATTTTCCTTTGATTATTGTTCTAATCTTGCATCTTGGATTTAAAACATATCCAACATTCGTATTATGGACTCAAGGTCTTTTCTGTGGACTGCAATTTTCTTAATCCTCATCCAATATTAGTTTTTGCAAGCATTGTTGATGGTGGGCATATGGATAAAACTTGAATTGGAATAATCATCTGTATCTGTGTCAATAAAAAAAATTGGCAATATTGTTCTCTATCATCAGAGGCAAGTCATCAACATCATGTGGAATAATCTGATGGTATCTTGTCACATCTTCACAGGATTGTTGTAGTTTCTCCAGAGTATGTCAGCACTTTCTCAATGTGTACTCTTCCAGCCTGCCTGTCACTGGTTGTCCTCTGAGTCACCACAATACAGGCAGTTGAACTGTGGGCAGTTGATGAGAAGCTTATGTGTTTGTCCTGTAAGAACTCGTATGTGTTCTCTCTATCCCTTAATGGATGTTCCTTGCTTTCTCCCCCAAATTTACATTATTATGATTCATTTAATGTCAATCTATTATGCATGAAAAAGGCTTCAAGATTTATTAAATTTCAAGTCTCACCTGATTGCCTTGGGCGAAATGATTTCATGAGCCTTTTAAGGTCCATGGGTCTTATAAGGTCCTTATAAGGTCCCGTGGGTCCTGTTCAGTTATAAATCTCTAGAATCCTAGGATTGCCTATAAATATATGACTTAGGATCTAGGAAGCACCACTGAGATCATTCTTAACATTAAACTTCTAAGTGACTTCACCTAGTGATCATGATCACTTTAATAATAATACATGCCCACATTAGTTTGAACCTATAATATAATGTTAACTGCTGATTTTAATAGTTTGTCAATAACTACCAAGGCCTTGTACTCCATATCTCCTTCTCCTTATGACTCACTGCTAGCACACATTCATTTCCTTAGCCAATAATTCTCATATCTCTTTTGCATCTCAGAGGATCTCCAATTAGTATGTCTTGAAAGTCTAAAGTTCCTTTATTTCTCTTCCCTTCATACTTTTCTAGAGCCATTGCTCAGCCTTTCTTTCTTTCTTTCTTTCTTTCTTTCTTTCTTTCTTTCTTTCTTTCTTTCTTCCTTTCTTTCTTTCTTGCTTTCTTGCTTGCTTTCTTTCTTTCTTTCTTTTGTCTAAATCTGGTTATGTGGCTGTGCTTTCCTCACTAAACCTAATCCCACATGAAAAGACTAGCACATGAAGCCATATTAGATAACCCAAACTCTGAAAAACCTCAAAGAGCCAAATGGCAGAATGAAGGCACTGAGTACACAGGAAAAGGCTGATAATAAAATTTGTAACATTTATACAATAGTTGGTGTGTTGAGTGCTTTACAGTAATTTTTATTGTTTGTCCTTTGTTCTGGGAGTTTGTCTTGACTTGCATGTGATTTGGATTTAAGTGAAGCATAGCTATTATAGAAGTAGAATAAGTTTCTCAAAACTATAGTCCTGCTAAAAAGAATAATTTCTTTAGTAAGTATTGAGTCTTCAAGTCTCAGTTCCTTGCCACAAGGTAAGAAGTCAAGACTTCTGGTTATCTCCCCCTATATTCTTTACAAACTTTGAAAGTCAAAGATAAGGATGCTCTAAGACTTCCTACCAGGAAGAGTTAACAATTAATCTGATAGTATTGTATAAGGTTGATTGATAGTCTTTGAAAAGTCATTTGGGCTACTTGATGTTGTGCAACCTTCATTATCAAATCACAAAGGAGGTTGATAATTTTCCCTGTTCTTTATTTTTGCATACCTGTTTTCCCTCTTTCCCAGTTAGGGAGGTCTTTACCTTAATAACCTCAACCTATAGATTAAAGAAAAGACCTTAAAGCAGGACTGTACATTCTTACTTTTTTTAAGGATTTTGCAAGGCAAATGGGGTTAAGTGGCTTGCCCAAGGCCACACAGCTAGGTAATTATTAAGTGTCTGAGCCAGGATTTGAACCCAGGTACTCCTGACTCTAGGGACTGTGCTTTATCCACTGCACCACCTAGCCTCCCCCAATCTTACTTTTAAAAATTTTTTATTGAAACAATAGAAAATATATTTTGATTTGCTGTTTTAGTGAGACCTCTGTGGTAGCTCAGCTTTGGTCTTGTTTACTAAATAAAGCATTTAGTAAACTTACATGGAGCCGCATAAAATTATATTGCCAGTTGCATTTTGGATAGCCCCATCTTAGAGAATAAAACTTCAAATGTCTAATCTATATTTGTTTTTCTTTTAACCCTATATATTTTAAGGTTTGGGTTCACACGATGCAAAGTTGTCAGTCTTCTTTCTCCTCTAGAAGCATAACAGTCCAGTGGAAAGACAAAAATCAAGATAACTGGCAATGGTCTGGGATACAATGGGTGCCCTTGGCCTTTCTTAATTATTGTTTTTTCCAGGTCTCAATTTGTCTGAGGCAATGCTCATTCAGTGACTAAGGACTAGGAAAAAATTGAGACAAAAGATGGTCTATTTTTTTATCAACCCAAATATATCAATCTGGGAGAGGAAGATCCTCAAATTTCTGACCAGAACAGAAAAAAAAATAGCTATTTATATTCATTCTAAGTTTATCTGCACTCATTCTAAGAAAAATTTAAAAAAAAATTCATTTGATTCTGTGAGATAAGTGCTATCCCTTTTTGCAGTTGAAGAAACTGCACAGAGGTGAGTCTTCTCAGGATCAAAAAGCTATTGAGTATCTGAAGTAGGGTTTGAATTCAGGTCTTTTTGATCCCAATCCACTGCACTACCTAGCTGCCACCAGAAAGGAAAAAAAAATACTAATGGACTCTGAAAACAACCTTCACCTATTTAATCATTTTTCCTATGACCAGTTTTGATCACCATGCGCTAATACTTCCTAACAATTTAAAATTCAAATTTAAAAGGGTTTTCCTCCTGCCCCTGCTCCTTTCTCTGCTTTTTTTTCTCTTTTTCCTTCAGTTTATAATCCCCCTGTCTTGGTATTCTCTTACTTCCTATCATTAGCCTTGATATGTTCCCCACCCTCTCCAGGAATAAAAATCTATGATGCTCCAGGTAGGCTTTCTCTAGTGAGCAAAATTAGCTTAGCATTTTGAAACTGATATCAGAAATGACAGTGAGGGTGTTTTGACCTAATCTGCGTGCCAGTTCTTTTCAATCTATTTAACAGACTGCCTACCTGATGAACTGACTTCAGAAACATTGAATTACCATTGAACAACACTACAATATATGCTTCCTTAGCTGGTAGGAGAGATGAGATGGCTAAAAATTGTTAGACTTTATGAAACCCATAGAAAAAGAAATCTAAGCTAGCAATGCACATTAACAGTTGGTGCCACACTTAATGAAACTGTGGCAGCTATGTCTAGACAAGGAACATAAGGAATTCTACTCTTCTAATTTCTTTTCAATATCAAGGGAATGGGTATTTGCCAGGTGGGGATGACCTTCTATATTTTTGAATTTCATGAGTAAAGATTCTCTTGTCAGCGTGGATTTCCTAAGTACTAATATGATGCCTCCTCTGCCTCAGTACTGCTGTTAAATTGCTCTACAGAAATGGTTTTCTTAAGCCCCAATTTATCATCCAATTTTTATTATAGGCTGAGCTCAGCTAGTTAACACCATTTTCAAAGTTTGATCTATAGACTGACTGGTTCCTTCCCTATCTCCCCATGAACAGAGTTCCATAAAGGTCTCCCAGAACCAGTGGCCTAATGTCTCCACCCCAGAGGATATATTAACTCCCATGTTAAAAAGATGTTAGTAGCCTATCTGGAGCCCATACAGAGTTGGTTGGTACAATTTAGGGACCAGTGGCTCCAGAAAGAGAACTCAATAGCTTTAAAAACATTTGTAGGTAATTCAACCCCACTGCATAGGGGATTCCATGTAGGGTATGTATTGAGAGATCTTAAATCCAAGACTTGTGGGTGACAAATAGCAACCCTTCCATTATTCTGCAGTAGTCCAGTAATGATTATAGCAAAGACAAGAGAAAACAGGGTGATATCTTGGAAAGATCAGTTTTCCTCCTATCCTTAGATGGGTGTTTCCCTCTCCCCATCCTCTCTTTTAGGGGAATTGGTTTTCTATCAGACCCCAAGGATTTGTTTTGTTCTTTTACCCTGGTAGAGTAGTCATCACCAAAAGCCATTCATTGTGTCTACCCAAAGTTGTGGGAATGGTCAATGAACTGATTTTAGGACAATAGTGATTACCAGGAGAACCAATCCATAAGAATAATTAGTCCATCAACCATTTATTAATCTCAGTTAATCCTCACCATTTCCCTATTTTTTTCCCATTTCCTCTCACATGTACATATATCTATGTGTAGTTGCCCTACAGAGGAAGAAAGTAAGTTAGAAGGAAATGATAGTCATTATAACTGTGAATACAAATGAGATTAACTCACAATTAAGATAAGGGCCTAGAGTAGAAACTATTAAACATCAGTTGAAGCTAAAAAAGGCAAGGGTAGCAATCATTATTTCAGGAAAAACCAAAGCAAAAAAAAAAGACTTAATTAAAAGGGATAAGCAAGGAAACTACTTTTTGTTTAAAGGTGCCAGCATTGAAGTAATATCAATACTAAACATATGCACCATATGAGGAAGCCAGGTGACACAGTAGAGGGAGTAACAGGCATGAAAACACGTAGATAGGTTCATCTTTCTGAATTCAAATCTGTCTTTATATCTATGTGACCATGGATAAGTCATTTAACCCTATTTGCCTCAATTTCCTCATTTGTAAAATGGCAAACCATTCTAGTATCTTTGCCAAGAAAACTCCAAAAGGGATCATAGAGAGTGAGATATGACTGAAAAAATGACTAGACAAGAACAACTAAACAATAATAACAACAAAATCAAAATGCACCAAATAGAATAGTGGCCAGATTCTTCTGTGCAAAAACTTTTTTAATTTAATGTAATCGAAATCATCTAATTGGTTTTTAGTGATGTTCTCCAACTCTTCCTTAGTCATAAACTGTTCCCCTTTCCATAGATCTGACAGGTAGACTAGTCCTTGATCTTCCAATTTGCTTATAGTATTGTTTTTTATGTCTATGTCCTGTAACCATTTGGATCTTATCTTGGTAAAGGGTGTGAGGTGTTGGTCTAATCTAAATTTCTTCCATACTAACTTGCAATTATCCTAGCAGTTTTTATCAAAGAGGGAGTTTTTATCCCAATGGCCTGACTCTTTGGGTTTATCAAATAGCAGATTACTATAATCCTCTCCTTCTTTTACACCTAGTCTATTCCACTGGTCCACCACTCTATTTCTTAGCCAATACCAAACAGTTTTGATGACTGATGCTTTATAATATAATTTTAGATCAGGTAGGGCTAAGCCACCTTCTTTTGCACTTTTTTTCATCAAGCTCCTGGCAATTCTTGACTATTTATTTCTTCATATGAATTTACTTACAATTTTTTCTAGCTCATTAAAGTAATTTTTTGGAATTTTGATTGGTAAGGCACTAAAGAGATAGTTTAGTTTTGGTAGAATTGTCATTTTTATTATATTAGCTCTACCTATCCATGAGCAGTTGATATTTGCCCAGTTATTTAAATCTGATTTAATTTGTGTGAGAAGTGTTTTATAATTGTTTTCAAAAAGATTCTGAGTCTGTCTTGGCAAATAGACTCCAAAGTATTTTACACTGTCTAAGGTTACTTTGAATGGAATTTCTCTTTCTAGCTCTTCCTGCTGTTTCTTGCTAGTCATATATAGGAAAGTTGGGGATTTATGTGGGTTTATTTTATAACTTGCAACTGTGCTAAAATTGCTAATTGTTTCCAGGAGTTTTTTAGATGATTTCTTGGGATTCTCTAGGTAGACCATCATGTCATCTGCGAATAGTGAGAGTTTTGTCTCTTCCTTCCCAATTCTAATTCCTTCAATTTCTTTTTCTTCTCTAATTGCTGATGCTAACATTTCTAATACAATATTGAATAGTAGTGGTGATAATGGGCACCCTTGTTTAACCCCTGATCTTATTGGGAATGCCTCTAGCCTCTCCCCATTGAGTATAATGCTTGTTGATGGTTTCAGATAGATACTGCTAATTATTTTAAGGAACAGTCCATTTATTCCTACACTCTCTAGTGTTTTTAATTGGAATGGATGCTGTATTTTGTCAAAAGCTTTTTCAGCATCTATTGATATGATCATATGGTTTCTGATAGGTTTGTTATTGATATAATTGAGTATACTAACAGTTTTCCTAATATTGAACCAACCCTGCATTCCTGGAATAAATCCTACTTGATCATAATGTATTATGCTAGTGACGACTTGTTGTAGTCATTTTGCTAAGATTTTATTTAGGATTTTTGCATCTATATTCATCAGGAAAATAGGTCTATAATTTTCTTTCTCTGTTTTAACTCTTCCTGGTTTTGGTAGCAGTACCATATTGGTTTCATAGAAAGAGTTAGGCAGAGTTCCATCTTTCCCTATTTTCCAAAGAGTTTATATAGGATTGGAAACAATTGTTCCTTAAATGTTTGGTAGAATTCACTTGTGAATCCATCAGGCCCTAGAGATTTTTTTTTAGGGAGTTCACTAATGGCTTGTTGAATTTCTTTTTCTGAGATAGGGTTGTTCAGGTATTTAATCTCTTCTTCATTTAACCTGGGCAACTTATATTTTTGTAAATATTCATCCATTTCACTTAGATTATCAAATTTATTGGCATAAAGTTGGGCAAAATAATTTCGAATTATTACTTTAATTTCCTCCTCATTGGTGGTGAGTTCACCTTTTTCATTTATAATACTAGCAATTTGGTTTTCTTCTTTCTTTTTTTTAATCAAATTGACCAGAGGTTTATCAATTTTATTGGTTTTTTCATAATACCAACTTTTGGTTTTATTTATTAATTCAATAGTTTTTTTGCTTTCAATTTTATTAATTTCTCCTTTGATTTTTAAAATTTCTAATTTAGTATTTGATTGGGGATTTTTGATTTGTTCTTCTCTAATTTTTTTAGTTGCATGTTTAGTTCATTGATTTCCTCTTTCTCCAATTTATTCATATAAGCATTTAGAGCTATAATATATCCCCTGAGAGTTGCTTTGAATGAATCCCGTAGGTTTTGGTATGTTGTTTCATTATTATCATTATCTAGGATAAAATGGTTAATTGTTTCTATAATTTGTTTTTTGGTCCACTCATTTTTTAAGATGAGGTTATTCAGTTTCCAATTTGCTCTGGGTCTATATCTCCTTGGCCCAGTATTGCATATGACTTTTATTGCATTGTGATCTGAGAAAGATGTATTCACTATTTCTGCCTTTCTGCAGTTGATCATTAGGTTTTTATGTTCTAGTACATGGTCAATTTTTTGTATAAGTTCCATGTAATGCAGAGAAAAAGGTATATTCCTTCCTATGCCCATTCAGTTTCCTCCATAAGTCTACCATATCTAATTTTTCTAACAATCTATTTACCTCCCTAATTTCTTTCTTGTTTGTTTTATGATTTATCTAGATCTGATAGCGGGAGGTTGAGGTCTCCTACTGGTAGAGTTTTGCTGTCTATGTCTTCTTGTAATTCTTCCAGCTTCTCCTCTAAGAATTTGGGTGCTGTCCCACTGAGTGCATATATATTCAATATTGAAATGACTTTATTGTCTATTGTACCTTTTAGGAGGATAAAGTTTCCTTCCTTATCTCTTTTAACACTATCTATTTTTGCTGCTGCTTTGTCTGAGATAAGGATTGCTACCCCTGCTTTTTTTTACTTCAGCTGATGCAAAATATATTTTGCTCCAACCTTTTGCCTTTACTCTATATGTATCTCTCGTCTTCAAATGAGTTTCTTGTAAGCAGCATATTGTAGGATTCTGGTTTTTAATCCACTCTGCTATTTGCTTACGTTTTAAGGGAGAGTTCATCCCATTCACATTCAAGGTTATGATTCCTAATTCTTTATTGCCCTCTGTGCTATCTTCCCTCTGTTTGTGTTTTCCCCCTTCCCCCCCTTTTATCCATATTCCCCAGTATTTTGTTTTTGAATACCACCCCCTTCAGTGTGTTTGCCCTCCTATATCACACCCTCCCCTTTCTTTCCCCTTTCCCTGTTCCCTTCCCTTCCTTTTGTTATTTCCCCTTATTTCCTCCACTCCCTTTCCCTTTCTCTGTTTCCCCTCCCCTTTTCCACTTTTACTTCTTGAAAGGTTAGATGTTTTATAAGTTAACTGAGTATGTGTAGGTTGACTTTAAGCCAAGTCTGATGAGAAGAAGATCCAGGTGTTTCTCCTCTACTCCCTTCTTCCCCTCTATTACCATAGGTTTTTTGTACCTCTTAGTGTAATGAGATTTGTCCCATGCAATCCCCTCCCTCCTCCCGTCTCTTTCCTGTCCCCCTTTTTAGGGAGGTAGTGTATTTTTTTTAGATCATTCTATCTATGTCATAGAAAATTCTGAGGGTCTGTCCCTTC
Source organism: Macrotis lagotis (assembly GCF_037893015.1). Lineage (NCBI taxonomy): Eukaryota > Metazoa > Chordata > Mammalia > Peramelemorphia > Peramelidae > Macrotis > Macrotis lagotis. Next base: position 12,768,915 of record NC_133665.1, on the reverse strand, counting down.
TAGTTCAGTATATTCTGTTGAATAGAGTCCAAATTCCTGAGAGTTATTCGAGTCTTTCTCCCCAGTGGAGTAAAGCCAGTTACATCCCATTAGATATCAGTCTCATGGATAGGTCATGGATGTCCATCATTTCTGGCTAGGTATATTCTCTCTGTTAGAGTTACATTTCTCAGGATTTATGAGAGTCTCTACCCTCCCCCATGCTGGGATATAGCCAGTTTCAACTTGCTGGATTGCATTTTTTTCCTTTTACCGCCCCCCCCCTTTTTTTACCTTTTCATGTGTCTCTTGAACCTCCTGTTTGATATCTAAATTTTCTGTTTAGCGCTGGTCTTTTCATCTGAAATTTTTGGAATTCTTCCATTTCGTTAAATGTCCATCTTTTTCCCTGGAAGAGAAGGCTCAGCTTTGCAGGAAAGTAGATTCTTGGCTGCATTCCAAGCTCCCGTGCTCTTCGAAATATCTCGTTCCAGGTCCTTCGATCCCTTAAAGTTGATGCAGCCAGGTCCTGCATGATCCTTACTGTGGCTCCTTGATATTTAAATTGTTTCTTTCTGGCTGCTTGCAGGATTTTCTCTTTTATCTGATAGTTCTGGAGTTTGGCCACAACATTCCTTGGTGTTTTCCTTTTAGGATCTTTTTCTGGTGGATATCGATGTACTCTTTCAATAACTACTTTGCCCTCCGATTCCATGATGTCAGGGCAGTTTTCCATCACTAGATCCTGTAATATTAAGTCCAGGCTTTTTTTCTCTTCAATGTTTTCAGGAAGTCCTATAATTTTCAGGTTTCCCCTCCTCAATCTATTCTCAAGTCAGTGGTTTTGTTGATGAGGTATTTCACATTTGCTTCTATTTTTTCTATTTTTTGATTTTGTTTAACTGACTCTTGCTGTCTCGTGGAGTCATTAGTTTCTGTAGATTCCATTATTTTTTGGGGGGGGGAGGAGTTTTCTTCATTAACCTTTTCCAATTGGTCAATTCTGCTTTTGAAAGAGCTTTCCATTTGACCAATTGAGGTTTTGAGATAATTAATTTCTTTTTTCATTTGCTCATTTGAGGATCTGAGAGAATTATTCTCATTTTGTAATTGTCCAATTGATGATCTGAGAGATTTATTATCCTTTTGTGTTTGTCCAATTGTACTTTCTAAGGTTTTGTTTTCTTGTTGCAAGGTATTAATTGTCTACCCCAAATTTTCCAGTTGATTTTTAAACTCCTTCCTTATTTCTTCAAGGAAGTCTTTCTGTGCTGGAGACCAGATTGTATTCTCCTCAGATGTTCCAGGTCTCTCTGGGTTGGGGTCTTTCCCTTCCAGGAATTTTTCTAGGGATCCACCTTTCTGCTGACCCTTCTTCATTATGCTAAGACCTTGAGTTGGGTGGGGCTGGTTCACCTGGGCTTGGGATCTCTAAAAGCTTTACTGAGTACAGTTTCTCTGGCTGGCCAGTAGGAGGTGCTGGTTGCCCTCTCTGGGGTGTCTGTGACCTTGGTTACTTTTTGCTTGAGGGAAGGAATTATAGTTATTGAATTCTTTTGCCTTCAATCAATGGTGGGCTTTACCCTGGCCTGAGGTGATTCCTTAGCTGGGCTGGTTCTTTTGCTCACACACCTGGGCATGAGGCAGAAATAATTTGCATTTGTTTGGGAGGCAGCCTCAGTGCAATGGAGGCCTGGGCTCAGAGTTTCTCAGACCTGAGGAGCCCCAGGATGGTGTCCGCAGCTGTCCTGCACCAGACCTCTCCCCGCAGCCCCTTCCCCAACCTCCAAGGGGACAGCACCAACACCAGCGCCTCTGCTTCCCCACGGACCCAAGCCCCCTTCGTCCAGCCACACCGCTGATCCAGCAGGTCCGGCTCTCGGGCCCTCAGACTCCCGGTTCCAATTCAGCTGTTGGTCTGGCTGATCTTCCCTGGGAGCTCAGACTCACCTGCCAGTACTCAGCCAAGGCTGCTGCGGGAGACAAATCCTGAGGTAGATTTTCCTCTCCTGGCTTTTCTTTCTGGGTTTCCTGGTTCGGATTTCTTTTAAGAGGTTTGTTTCATGTGATAGATGCGGAAGAGATCAGGAGATTTTAGAACTGTGCCTGTCTTCTCTCCGCCATCTTGGCCGGAAGTCAGTGGCCAGATTCTTAAAGGAAAAGTTAAATGAATAACAAAAGGAAATAGTAAACCTATACTAGTTGGGGACTTCAACTTTCCCCTCTCAGAGACAGATAAAACTAATCTAATCATACAATAAATAAGAAGTTAAGGAGATGACTAAAATTTTAGAAAAGTTAGATATATTAGACCTATGGAGAAAACTGAATGGGAATGAAAAGTAATATACCTTTTTTCCTAGCTGTACTTGGCACCTACACAAAAAGTTGACTATGTATTAGGGCATAAAAATCTCACAATGAAATGCAGAAAAGCAGAATTAAAAATGCTACCTTTTAAGACCAAAATCAGAAAAACAGTCAATAATTTCATCAAAGAGAATGAAGACAATGAGATGATCTATCAGAATTTGTGGGATGCAACCAAAGGACCACTCAGAGGAAATTTTCTATCTCTAAATAAATATATCAATAAAGGAAAGAGCTGATCAATGCTATGCAACCTGGCAGGGGATGGACATACATAAAATGTGACTGACATACCATGTATGGGGTCCCTATTGGTAAAAACTAAGGGAGTTCACAATGACTAGGACATGACCAGCATACTACCTTGCATATCTGAGGATTTCTACCCAAACAACATTAATTATGAAACTCGGGTGCCTAGGGCTAGGATCCATTGTTAAGTAGAGAAACCTCAAAATATCAGCCAGTCTATAATAACCTACCCTAAAGTTCTTTCTCCCTTGGTCTTATTTCTACAATTTTCAACAGGGATTTTCTGGGAATTCACTTTGACATCTGTCTACTGTCCCAGATATCCCAAATGTAAGTAATCTATTTTGATTAATAAACTACCTTATAAAGTCAACCTGGAGCTCCCATCCTCCCTTTGGTATCAAGTTAAACTCCTGGGTTTGAATATCCCTCTGCAGGAGAATTCTGGACAAGATCCCATGTCAAATGCTGTGCTTGTGATGGATGGACTACATCATGTAATGACACCATCTGTTATGTGACAGACCCACCATGTCACATGCCAAACACTGTTGTTGACAAGCATGCCATGTCATTGGCATACCACATAATATGCTACAGGATACGACAAAGGGCATAGTATATGGTTGTCCTCTTACATCATTGGTGGCATGTTCTATTATGTGATGAACACCAGTCATAAGTCATGTACTATATGTCTTTGATAAACACATCACATAACAGACACATCAAACAACATGCTGCATCACAGCAAACATGCTATAACATACGGGAGAAATACTATTTTGCACAATGACCTGTTCATGTGATAGACATGCTCTATCATGTTTAGACACATAGCCATGTGACAAACACAGTATGTTGTTTGTCAAACATACCAAACAACATGCTATGTCATGTAACAAATGTGTCATCATTTGGTGGGCATGCCACATCATGTGGCTGATTAAGCTTTGATTTACTACAGATATATATTATACATTTGTCATATGCTAGATACAACACATCATGTGATGGTCATGCTAGTCACATAATAGAAAATATAAACAAACTGCCTTGTATGACAGACATGTTTTGCCATGTGACAGAATGCTTTATGTGGTAGAACAGTATATCATGCAACAATCCACATGCTATTATAAGGAGCAGGTAATTATTGACCAGAGATGACACCATATTAAGAATGGTCATCATTTCTTAATGTTTATCCAATACATGCTTTCAGAAAATCTATAACCTAAATTACTAGGGTTTGGGAAAAGAATGAGTGGTGAGGCTATCTAGCCAATTGGTGTAGACAAATTTTTTCAGAAGTTTAGCTTTGAAGGAGGAAAAGAGAAATAGGACAATACTTGGAAAGGGTTGGGAGTCAAGGGAAAGCTGTTTAAGTTTGAGGACACCATAGTACGATGATCAGCAAATGAATCAGTAGAAAGGAAGAGAATGACTATATGAGAGAGGAGGAATGATTATTGGAATTCACATTTATATCACATTTTAAAGTTTTCAAGCCAAATATGCTATATCATTTGATCCTCACACAATTTTTATGAGGTAGGTTTTATTAGTATTCCCTTAGTACAGATGAGGAAATTGAGTCTGAGGAAAGTTCAGTGATTTGTCCAGGGGGACCCAGGTATTCCATGTCTGGGATAAGATTCAGATTCAGTCCTTCCTGACTCCATCCAGTATTCCCTCTGCTAACAGTAAGAAAACATGAGTAAAGAGTTTTCCAAGAGCAAAGAATGGACAAGGGAAGGAGGAAAGAAAAAATAATGCTTTTGAGAAGTGGAAATTAAAAATGAGAATCAAGAATGATGATCTTAACCTTAGGAGAAGACTAACTTGGTTGTTAAGTGTGGGGAAAGAGGAAAGGGGTTGAAATAACCACTGTGGGGAGAAGGATATAGAATAATAATAGAAGAAGAAAGTAGAAGAATGACTGAACAGCAATGAGGGCCCAACTGAGGCTACATCCCCTTCAATTGTTAGGTCAGCTCCTTAGGCTTAAACTTTACTCAGTCAGACCTTGATCTCGTGAAATTAGGGGCTCCTGTCTAGATCTACTGGACTCTGTCTTATTTTACCCTTAAGAAAAGAGAATTGAATCCTTGCTGAAATTTTGGCTTCAGTCCCTAGAATTTAAATTTATACTTCTGTTGAGGAGTCTATACTATTATAGAAATAGAAATATGAAATTTTAAGTGGGAAGAAATGAGAGAGCAGCCAACCCATTCTCTTCATTTTTACAGATGAAGAAACTCAGGTCCAGAGAGACTACATTCATCAAGCATGATGTGTCAAGTACTGAGCTAGAGACACAAAGAAGAAAATGCTAATAGTCATTGACTTTAAGGAACTTATATTTTACTGGCTCATCTCCCAAATACACTATTAGTCACAAGAATGATCAGTTCATTTCTTAAGGCTCTATTAATGTGTCAGATCCTGAACTAGAAGTTGGGGAATTCAAAGACAAAAAACAAACAAAAAAAATAAACCATATCTTGAGGTAGTATATTTTCTATTTTAAGTGGCAGTGTGGTCTAATGGATAGAGAGCTAAATTCAGAAAGACTGGGATTAACTTCCTGTCTGACCACCTGTTCAATTCTGTACAAGACATTTAGTTTCTTTCAGTCTTGGGTTCCTCATCTACAGAATGAGAATAATTACAGTATGTACCTCACAACGCTATTGTGAGGATCAAATAATGTATAAAGCATTTTTCTAACTTTAAAACACAATATAAAGGTGATGATGATAATGATGATGAAAATATGATGACATTAGGGGAATGAAGGGTAGGTAACTAGTCCTGTGGTAGCTTCAGATGCTGATTACCACCTGTGTGACTTGAAATTATAAAAATTAATATTATCTCTAATTTCTATTATATTAATTCTCCAAGGCAACTGATTTTATGCTGTATTAATTTTTTTTGTTTTTTTTTCCCAAGGCAATGGGGTTAAGTGGCTTGCCCAAGGCCACACAGCTAAGTAATTATTAAGTGTCTGAGGTCAGATTTGAACCCAGGTATTCCTAACTTCAAGGCCGATGGTCTATCTACTATGCCACATAGCAGCCCCTATGCTGTATTGATTTTCAATCAGATCTACATCCACTTAGCTTGACTTGAGTTCAGAAATGCAGTTAAATTAGCTTAAAATTAGTTTAAAAGAGAGGTTATTCCTTAGTATTCTCTAGGATACTTCATGAATATCTTGTTTAATCCCACAAAATTATAATCCTTAAAAGATAAAATCGTCTGTCCTCTCCAATCTTTATGTAGTTATGGGAGTTTTTATTTTTTTAATTTATTTTTTTTAGGTTTTTGCAAGGCAAATGGGGTTAAGTGGCTTGCCCAAGGCCACAACTAGTGTCTGAGACCGGATTTGAATCCAGGTACTCCTGACTCCAGGGCTGATGCTTTATCCACCTAGCCACCCCATTAAGGGAGTTTTTAAATCTCTTCCAAGGAGACAGAAAATCTGTTAGTTGTGTTCCCCTAACAAAGACTACAAAATACAAATGGGTCCTATAAAAAAATTAACATCCTTTAATTGCTAGAGAGGGGTGTGATTAGTTTCACCTGATTACCAGCTCATCTTTCTCAGTATAGTCAGTCTTAATGTACCTGCCCTAATACTACAGTTTATCATCTTTTTTTCATGCCTACCAAGACCCCTTTGTTGTATATTAATAGAGTCCCTTCCTTCTTTGGGGGATTGGAAGGGGGAAGGGGGGGGGTTGATGGCTTTGTTGAGATTGCCTGTGTGACCCACTTTGTTAACAGTTAATAAGCTGATCTTGCTCAGGGTTAGTAACTCAGCCTACCTTGATTAAATTTACTCAAGACAGAATATAGGCAAGTCACTGAATGTCTCTGACCTTAGTTTCTTCATCTATAAAATGAGGAAGTTAAAGTTAATGGTCTCTAAAGTCCCTTTGAACTTTCTATTTACAATCCTACTGTATCAGGTGACTTGGCATAAATTGCTGGGGAAACAAAAACAACTCAAAGAAGGTTTGCTATTGAGAGTGAGTCAAGAACAATGTTTTTTCCCTTCCTACTAAGGACAATCAGTACATGAATGATAAAAATCAGGGTTGCAGAGAAGGCCCCCCAATCAATCTTGGGGAAAACAAGCCATTTTGTTGCCAGTTGGCTAATCCCAATGATTAGACTGCTCTTTGTTGTGAAGTTGTTGGCATCATTGTTCCTGACAATTGAGTCTGCTCCCAGACTCTTCACTAGCTCCATAAATCATTATGATACCAAGTTCTTACAGGGCTGCCTAGAAAAAAGATTTGCTGTCCATTGGTGGGGGGGGGGGGTCGAAGTCTGTGAACAGAACTGGCCTTTATGGCACTTTTGGTGTCTCATTCTGGCCATTAGTAAGTCAGGTCCAATGCAACAAAGAGAAAGCCATTGACAAAGATGTCTGGGGACACCTCTACTTCTTCCAGAAAGACTGATGGATTTTCTATTCCTGTTTTATTCCCTGTCTTGAGAATTGAAATGTTTATTAAAACCTGTGTTTATTGGTTTATCATTCTGCTAAGTCCCAGTGGGGTAATGAGCTAAAATCAGTATGAATGGATGTAAGAAGGATGAATGGCAAGGAGGCAGTAGCTGAGGCAAAGTCTTGCCTTGCATCTCTGATTGGGAAGGGTGGGGAGTATACCATCCCTCGTCCCTGCAATAGAATGTGCCTTTGCTGAAGACCTCCAGCAGGCCTTGGTATAATATGATACCATATAAGTATTAAAACTATAGCATCTCCTGAAGAGAATACTTTCACAAATATGTACTCTATTAGTAGACAAACCTATTGTCCTGAAAATTCTGGTAACCTAATAAAGAGCTCATCCTAAACTAAACCCAGCCCTAGCCAGGGTTTATTCCCATATGTAGGAGAACATAGTCATCTGCTATGATCTGAGAATTAAACCTTCCTGGCCACTAACAATCTGGTCTAATTTCTCCTTCTCAAGGAAAATCACACTCTTACAGTTGTACATAAACTCTAATTGGGTCATCTAAACGACCCAATTCTGAACAAGAACCTAATGTATGATATAATTATTGTACACATTACAATGGGCTAGACCAGAGGGGCACTAGGTAATAAGCTAATGAATAGGGTGGGTTTTTATAGAAGACCAGGACCAGATGTTTCCTAGGCAAGGAAACAGATCAGGACCAGCTAGGAATAGCTCAGGATGTGAGGATAGTTTAGAATATGGGGATAGCTCAGGATGTGAGGATAGTTTAGAATATGGGGATAGCTCAGGATGTGACTAGGGTGTGTCATTCATTGTTTTATAGGGAACAGATGATGGTGCTGATAAATTTCCTTGCAACAACATGCTTTGCAAGTTTTAAGGCCAAAGAGTAAGGCTTAGGTATTTTGTGACACCTTTGTTGGTTTTCAGATTCACCCAGGGGTTACCAATTACTGTAACAGAGGAAATATTGAACAGAAAGATATGTTCTATACTACTCTGTTCCCTCTGCATCCAATCATGCCAAATTATCAACCTCTGGGCTGGCTTTATGTTAACATTGTCATCTATCCCACTGTCCATGCTATTGAGATAAAGTCAATGAACTTTTTAGTAGAGTACCTTACTCTTCCAGGGAAAAGACTCAGAGCAACCCTGCCTCAAGGCACAAGACAAGCCCCTATCAAGTCTTTGAGTTACTGCCTCTCATCCAAATACCCTCATTACCTTATCTTTGCTCTTTGAACAACATCTCTAATCCACAAAGCCCTCATTACTTCATCTCTGCTCTCTGAGCCACCACCTTCTATCTACCTATCCCTAACTACCTCACTTCCTGCCCCTTTAAAAGCTCTGCTCTCCTTAGTCCAGTTGCTTGTGCTCTTTGGGAAGCCAGGCCACTGGGGAGTGTGATCCCCTAGGTAACCTCTCATGCTCCTATACCTTTCCTTCCTTATTCCCTCATCTTAGTTGCTGTTGCTAATCCCCTTAGACAATCAGTGGCTTCCAACTGCCTCTACTCTTTCTTTCCCTTACTTTCTGCTAACAGCAATAATTAAACTATTTTGTCTCTAAATACATGTGTCAGTGCTAGTACTTTTCTGAATTTCTTACAATAAAACCCTAAATTTGACCACCCTTAAAACATTTTTAAATCTCAATTTTAAACTTCTTCAATTGGTTCCCTCTTCATCAGTATCACAACCAAATATTTTACTCTTAGGGTCACCTTATAACAGTGAATGTCATCATCTTCCTCCCACCTCCCAAAACAAAACAAAGTAATCCTCCCAAATCTCCCCTCTTCCCCCCTTAAAAAAAGTATTTTCTGTGCTTCAGGCTAAGTGAAAAATACTGAAAATAGTTCCTTTGACCAGTCTTTTATGTGGTATGAGAGACAACTTGGACAAGAAGAAAGAATGATAGACCTGGAATCAGGAAGACTTGGATTTGAATCTCAACTTTTATGCTAACTAGTTATGTGACCATGGGAAAGTTTCTTATGTTTTCTGTTCTCAAATCAATATATATTGAAATATTTTTAGTATTTAATGTAACAGTATAATTGCTTGATCAAATGAGAAAATGTTTAGCACTTTAAAGTACTTTAAAAAAATAAAGTTAATATATAGCAGCATATTAACATTAAAGTGTACTATAAATGCCCACTGAGTCAATGAGGCATTATGGTACAGTGGATAGAGAAGTGGCAGCAGTCAGGAAGAATTGCCTTTGTGATACTGGTTCCATGTTCTGAAAAAGTCACCTAATCCTTTTAGAGTAAAAACTGCAAAGTAGTTGTCAAATCTCCATAGATAGAATTAATTCATTGAGAGTTAATTGATGTGAAATCAAATATCTGGACAATAATAATAATAATAATAATAATAATAATAATAATAATAATGATGATGATGTTTGTCCTTCGTTTTCAAGGAAGACCATGATATCAAGGAGGTGATGCCATGCCAAGCATGTGATTTGGATCTGAGTAGGGGGGATGCTGTGCTAAGTCACCAGCCTCACTTTCTTCTTCAGTCATCTGGGTCCAGTGACCAGATGTGAATCAGGATGAGTAGTGATAGTCCTGGATGCAAGGCAATCAAGGTTAAGTGACTTTCTCAAGGTCACACAGCTAGTAAGAGTCAAGTGTCTGAGACCAGATTTTAACTCCCATCCAGGACTCTATAAAAGTGAAAAAGAATGTCTTTTTTTTATCTTATGGAAATTTTTAAAATTTTCTTTTATTATTTGGAACTCAAGGTCATTCCTCCTGGAAATTTTGATTAACTAAAAAGTCTGTCTTAATATTAACTTCACTTGATCAAATCTTTACCCATAGAGGGGAAAATGTATCCATATCCTTAAATATTCCTTAGATAGGAAATTGGGGGAAGCCTCTCCACAGGCTCTGACACCTTCACAACATATAAATCTACCTCAATCAACCTATTTGTGAAACCTGTAAATGTAATTTAGTTTGTAACCTGACTTAGTTTTCCTATGGAGTGGTTTGACAAAGTTTGTTTCCTTAGGGGAAATTACGACTCTATTTAACTGTTTGTTCAACTTTTATGTCTTTGAAGGAAGTATGTGATAATGAATTTATTTCTCTTTAACTTTTATTGCCCAAGAGGAATGCACAAAATTGCAATTTGTAAAAGAATTATTTCTCTGTCAGTCAGACACAATTTTGCCTATTAGAAGCCTTGCTAGAATCTTAAGTTTTTTTTAGTTTTTTTCTGAGTCTTAAGCCAAAACTTTTTGTCTTTTTTTTGTGGTTTGAATGTTTTTTAGTTGTGTTTGACTCTTTGGAAACGCATTTGGGGTTTTCTTGGAAAACATACAGAAACGTTTTGCCATTTCCTTCTTCAATTCATTTTACATTTGAGGAAACTTAGGCAAAAACTTAGGCAAAGTAAGAGTCTGATGCCAGATGCCAGTGTCTGGAAACAGGCTAGTACTCCATCCATTGCTCTACTTTGGTGCATCAATAACTCATTAGAGTTGTTCAACAAGCAATGGGGCATTTGGTCAACTTAAGAATTCTTCATCAAAAGGGTAAAAACATCACTTGTACAAAAATATTCATAGCAGCCCTGTTTGGTGGCAAAGAACTGGAAATCAAGTAAATGTCCTTCACTTGGGAAATGGCTTAGCAAACTGAGGTATATGTAGGTCATGGAACAGTATTGTTCTATTAAAAAAACCAAGAGGCATGGGAATTCAGGGAAGGCTGGAGGGATTTGCATAAACTGATGCTGAGTGAGATGAGCAGAATCAGAAAAAGACTGTACACCCTAACAGCAACATGGGGGCAATGATCAACCTTGAAGGACTCACTCATTCCATTAGTGCATCAATCAGGGACAATTTGGGGCTGTTTGCAATGGAGAATATCATCTGTATCCAGAGAAAGAACTGTGGATCTTGAACAAAGACCAAGGACAATTAACTTTAATTTAGGAAAAAAACGGATGTCTTATTGTCTGATCTTGCTATCTCTTATACTTTATGTTTCTTGCTTAAGGATATGATTTCTCTCTCATCACATTCAATTTGGATCAATGTATACCATAGAAGTAATGTAAAGACTGGCAAATTGCCTTCTGTGGGGAATGGGGGGAGGGAAGTAAGATTAGGGGAAAAATTGTAAAACTCAAAATAAATAAAGTCTTTATAATTCAAAATAAAGAATTCTTCATCAAAGTCTTAAATGACCTGATGCAAAAGGAAGTAAGTAGATATATAGAGGTTGTTGTTGTTGTTGTTTACTCATTTCAGATGTATCCTGCTCTTCATGATCCTATTCGGGGTGTCTTGGTAAAGATATTGGAATGATTTGCCATTTTCTTCTATTATTTTACAGATGAGGAAACTGAAACAAATGGGATCAAGTGACTTTCCCAGAATCACACAGTTAATAAGAGTCTGAAGATGGATTTGAACTCAGGTCTTCCTGACTCTAGCTTAGGTTCCCTATTTACTACTATGACATCTCACTTCCCCTATTATTTAATTCCAAGTGTTCTTTTCCCCCCTCAGATCCTTCAGTTCAAATCTTTCTCATTTAACACTAACCCTTCTCCTTCAGTTCTTCTTTTCTCCTCAAACATCCTCAAATCAAATGTCTGAGAGATAAATTCCAAAATTCCAAAATCTTCTCTATCACTTTACCCAGTCCATTCTCAGTTTTCTTAGATATAGAACATCATCCTCCCAGCAGTTAGGTAGAATTTAATTGCAAATAGATTATCTGGAATGGCAGGCAATTGGTTGTGGAACAGTTTTTAAAAAAAAAAGTCGAATTTGGAGTCAGAGAGTCCTAGAAGAAAGTATGTAACTTCTTAGATTTCACTTCTAATTGATAAAATGAGAGAATGGAACTAGATGACCTTGAAAATCCCTGCAGTCAAAGTATAATCCTATGATAAGAAGTGGGGAACTCTCTCCTCTACAAAAATTTAGGTGAATTTGAGTAGGATATAATAAATAATAATGCAAATAGAAGTCTTAAATATATTAATAATTAACAATCATATAAAATATAATAAATAAATTAATATATTTATTTAATTATTGGGTAAGTGGTCTCAAACTCTAATCTCAGATTTGTTTCAAATTTATACAATTCAACTTTTTCATTGTTTTGATAAAATGTTTTCCTTTACAAAATCAAGTTAAATTACCTTACATATTCATCTACAAAAAAGGAAAAGAGAATTTACAAATCTGGTTGGAGTACAAATAGAAAACCTTCCAACTAAGTCCCAGATGTGTGACCCTGGGTGGGTGGGAAGAGTATTTATGATGAAAGGAAAGATAGAAGCTTTGCAGGGAGATTGGGAATCAATAAATCCTGAAGATTCGGAGATAAGTCCCACTTTAGTGGAATGAGTTCAGACAGAATGATGAATGACTGACTAGAGCAAATGGCTGTTATAGAAAGCATGAAAGAACTAGAGAAGGGAAACAATAAAATATATTCTGGGCATGCTCCAAGGGAGGATTAAACCTCTGAATTAGGGTTTAGGTAGGTTCCCAAGAGAGCAATTTTGGTTTGAAATTTAAGGGTAGGCCAGACTATTGGAGTTTGAAGGGGCAAGGAGGATTACCTAATGCCACAATGCCCATGGAAACTTGCAAATGGGTTAGGATTGAGGCAGGGAGGGAAATGATTAAAGTTAGAATAACCCAGAAAACTGGAACCTGTATGTGTGAAAGGGCCATCTAACACGTTACCCTTTCTCCCTAGCTTCTTCCCAACCATGCAGAAGAACTTTGGCAAAGGGAGAGCAGCAAAGAGAAGATGACTATATTGGAGGTGAGAAGAAAGGGGAAGCTAACAGCATGGTGGACTCAAATTCCATTTTTGATATGGGAAAAAAAATGAAGTTTCTAAATTTTATATTTCTGATCAAAAACTGGTCTCTTAATTAAGAGACATAAAGCTGAATGTTGTGTCCCAAAGAGAAATGGACACACTTCTGGGTCACAAAATCATAGCCTTTTGTCTCTTGACTAGAAACACAAGTGAGTCCCCATTCTTATCACACCTCACCTTCTCCACAATTTGGTAACTAGGCCCTTGAGAGGTGTAACGCAGATATGTGAATATAACACTTAGACTGGAGCCAGTTTATTCAAATCCAAATCATTTGCTTGTCATAACATCACTTCCCTGATGTTGTGATCTTCTTCAAAAATGAAGGAAAATATTATTATAATTCACCCAACATTCTAATTCTCTGGTTTCTTGCTTCCCTGTTGCAAGTTTATTTACTTCTTATCTATGGAGAAGGATTCCTTTTGTTCACAGTCAGATGTAAATTAACTTGATTTACAACTTGTAAACCTACATTCCTCTCTTCATGGCTTTTTATTATACATCAATTCACTTTCTAGTTTTTCCCCTTCATCCTCCCTAGCTATTTCTCTATAAGACATAAACTCCTTTCTTCAATGTAGAAATGAAAACTAATAATTTATTACACATCCATTAATCAACAAGTATTTTTTTTAATTAGGAAAAGTTTGGGAAATTCTCTTATTACATTGTTAGTAAATTGAGCATTGGCAAAAATTATGTAGTTTTTCCATGTCCAGAACAAGGTCTTATAAATTGTATACATTTTCTTTCTTTCTCTTCCTTCTCTAGCCCAAAAGGAAAGGACCTTTGAGACCAATGTGAAACTCAGACTGCTTACTTTACACATAAAGAAATTAAAGCTCATGGGAGATAAGTGACTTCTTAGGATGGATATACCAGTCAGTAAGGGTCTGATGACTGCCCATCAAAGATGGGAGGTAAGGTTTGTAAATAAGGAAATTTAATAGCATGTTAAGAAATCTGCTTTTATTAATAGTAAATTCAGATTCCTGAGATATAAATTTGTTTTTTGTAAAGTTTCAGGTCTGCTTATCAGAATCATTTAGGCTGAATGGAAATAGGAAGAATAACTCTCAGGAACTGTCAGAGATCAAGTGTATTTCTTTGAGACCGAACTGATCAGAATTCCAGTTTGGGCTGGGCGGGAAATTTTTAAGATATTGAAGGCCTCCTTCAAGAAAGAATCAGTTAGGCATCCTGTTTTTGCTAATTAGAATGAGATTAAAAATATAACCTTGGTGATAGGGGTCATGGGGGGAGAGGAGGGGAAGTGTTTCTTTCTTTACACAAAACTGTAGCTCTGTTTCTTTGATCTCAGATATCACTTTTCTGGGGAGTAAATATTTTGCCCAAATTCCCAGGAAATAGAGTTATTTACCTCACCCTCAATTGCTACGACTAAATTCCTGTCTCTCCTCCACTCTATCTCTTGACTTACTACAAGACCAGTTAAAATTTTACCTTCTTCAAGAAGCTTTTATTAGTTGCCATTAATATTTCTACCAGCTTTCTGAGAAGAACAGTATCTGGCACACTGTAGGAACTTGCCACATGCTTGTTGGCTTTAAATTTATTTTTATTTTGAATTTAAATATGCTTCTCTTAATTCCTCATATTTGTCGTTTCTTACTGCATAATCATTCCCAATACATTTATATACTATTAATTTTTTCAACCATTCCCCAATCAATAGGTATTGACTCTTCTTCCTGTTCTTTGTAATGTACTACTATGAATAGAGCTTTATTTCTGTTGGCAACCCGAAAACAAATGACTAAAGAGTCACAAAGATTTTGCAACTGTTGTTAACTTTAAAAATACCAAAGAGCTCACACAGATTATCACAATTACAGTTAACACTGACAAATAAAACAAATAAACAAATATAAAACCTCAACAACAATATAATAAAACCAAAGAGCTCTGGTGTTTTATCTCTCATTGAAGATGGAGGTTAAGGAGGATACAGGAAAAGAGATTGGGTTTTAAATGTGAACACCAATTTGGTAATAGCCATTTTGGCTCACAAATATGGTCATTCTCTTGTCAAGAGTAGAAGTTCATTTATTTTACAAGCCCATAACTGTTTCTCTTATTCATCCTGGAATAGCCCAGTTCCTCAAGATTTCTTTCTTTTTAAAAAGGCAATGGGGTTAAGCGACTTGCCAAAAGTCATACGCTAGGCAATTCTTAAGTGTCTGAGGTTGGATTTGAACTCAAGTCCTTCTGACTCCAGGGCCAGTGCCTTATCCACTTAACCACCTAGCTGTCCCTTCCTCAAGATTTCTTAAATAAACATTTGAGGTGATTATTACCAAATGAATGATTCCCCTTACTGCAATCCCTGGCCAGAACTGTAACACACCAGTAAAAAAATAGCTAAGCAAGTCCCCATTCTGAGGTGGTGGAGATTCTTTATGGATCATTTAAAAAAAAGTTTTATTTTAAAAATATTGAACATTGAACTAATATACAAAGACTTAAAAGAGGATTGCATATATAGTGGTGAACTTCTGATATGTGCAGTTTTTTTAAACAAAATATAGAGTTAATTAACTTAAGATCTTCAGTTATTCTTCACATTTACTTTTTTTTAGGGTTTTTTTTTTTTTTTTTTTTTTTTTTGGTAAGGCAAATGGGGTTAAGTGGCTTGCCCAAGGCCACACAGCTAGGTAATTATAAAGTGTCTGAGACCCCAGGTACTCCTGACTACAGGGCTTGTGCTTTATCCACTACGCCACCTAGCTGCCCCCACATTTGCTTTTTGATCTTTAATTTTTCTCCTTGATAGATTGTTCTAGGGATGCCACTGAATTGATTTGAGGGCCCTGTGGCAGCTTTATTCCTTGAGGAGGTGATGCTTAGAGTAAGAAAAGGAGGGAGAAGGAAGAGAGGAACAAAAGAGGGAAAGAAGGAAGTTGGGAAAGAAGGAAGGAGGGAAGAGGAGGAGAGGAGGAAAGGAATGTAGGAAAGAAGAAGGAAGGAAAGAAGGAAGGAAGGAAGGATCTAGGCAAAAAAACCAATTTCTGAAAATCTTAGTGTGCAATTTCAATAATAAGACTATAATCTTCCTGTTCTCTCCCAGCCCAGGAGGGATGAAACATTAGGAAAGAAGTGGGACCCCTGTCTGATATGGGATTGCAAAGGATAGAAAATCCAGCTATTTAACAATTTGGCTGAGGACTCCCCTCCCTAACTCATTTTTAGAATCTTCTTTTTTTCTTTTATTTTGATTATTTTATAACTCCTACCTTATTCTCTGGGTAATTGGGCAAGGATTTTTTGTTTGTTTTAAAATTTAATCTTGTCCCATGGCAAGAGCCTAAGCAACCTGGCTCTGCCTCAGGGATGAATTCTTTCTCCTTCCACCTCCCTCCCCAACCTCCCCAACACTTCATTTTTCATCTGCTTGCACAGGACACTCACCAACTAACAGATTTAAAAGAAAGAATATATGCAAAGATTCAAGGAAATGTAGATAACAAAAAATAACTATAAGATACTGGAAAAGGATTATATAAAAAGTATCTGATCCTAAAGAACAGGATACGTTGGTGGACATGCAATCTTTAGTAGTGTTGAAATAGGAGTGAAGTTTGATTTGTGGGGGCAGATCACTGCACAAATCATCTTGGGATGACATCAGAAACTCTTTAATGCTTAAAAATATTTTTAAATGTAAAAGAAATGATCAATTATACACTATAAAATGAGAATATTATTGAGGTTAATACTTAAACATTGGGGAAAGGTTGGCTAAAAGTGAAACTCAGGAAGGATAAGGCATTAATAAGGACTTGGAGAGGTTTCCAATATTGTCACCTCTTCCATTTTGAAAACTGTTGTCTTTGTGTGCTCTTCTTCACTTCAACCTTTGAGCCTTCATTGTAAAACATTCAACTTAACAAAATAAAATAAATTCTTGATATGCCATAGAGAGTAGAAATTTTTTTGTACATAAAGTATATCTTTTTTTAAAAAAATAATGTTGAGGAGATGCAGCTAGCAAGCCAGAAAAAAATCGTAGAAGGATTGGATGAGTTGATTTCCAAGACCATAGTAAAGTGGAATACTTGTCTTCTTGTGTCAATTTTCTGAAGATCAAGTTGAGGGACCTGGAGACACAATGGAGTCTGGGGTTCTGCTCATCCCCCTACCCCCCACCTTGACTAGCATTATAATTAAGGGCAGTTAGAAAATGCTACAGTTACCAAGGGGGTTAGAGGGAAACCTGTGGAAGAACTTGAAGTACTGAGTAGCGGAGAAGGACAAATACCATAAATTCCTACATTCTGGTATCCTGTTTACTTGGTTTTTGTTTTGTTTTGTTTTTTAGTTTTTGCAAGGCAATGGGGTTAAGTGGCTTGCCCAAGGCCACACGGCTAGGTAATTATTAAGTGTCTGAGGTCGGATTTGATCTCAGGTACTCCTGACTCCAGGGCCGGTACTCTATCCACTGCGCCACCTATATCCTGTTTACTTGGGTAACTGCAACTATGACCCAGCTTTGTAACTCAGTCCTGAGTTAACTGAAGGTATCCAATTCCCATTTAACCTAGATAAGAGGGATAAGGAGATGGAAGAGAAGGGAGAGAGGAAGGAGTGGGAGGAAAGGAGTAGAAGGTCGACTCTAGCCACTAAAGTTTGTTAGGAAATTAGGACAGCTGTATTATGGGATTCAACAGATAATCACAAGAAGAAGCAATCAACAAACCCCAAGGTGTCTAAATTTTTATTTTATTTTTTTAGGGGTTTTTTTTTTTTTGGTAAGGCAAATGGTGTTAAGTGGCTTGCCCCAGGCCACACAGCTAGGTAATTATTAAGTGTCTGAGACGGGATTTGAACCCAGGTACTCCTGACTCCAGGGCCCATGCTTTATCCACTACACCACCTAGCCACCCCAAATCTGATATTCTTTAATTTGGAATTAATATTTCTGATCAAAATTGTTGGGTAAGTCCCTGATTGAGGTCTGGAATGTAGGTCTGGAATGTTGTGTCCCTATCAATAGATACCTAAGGGGGAGCACTACCTCTTTGTCTCATTTAACCTGTTTCCTCTGATTGATATGTAAACTTGTAAATTTGAGTTTACACAGCTGCGGAAAGACATGAGTTAAAATGATAAGTTTAAGTAGGAATTGCTCTGTTTTCCCAGGATAGGATTCAATGGTCTTCCTTCTATCCTAATTTTTATCAGTTTTATACTATGGAACAGACTTTGTAAAACAGAATACAGAAGTTGTAAGTTAAGATTTGTTGACACCTCTATGTAAGATGTGTAACTTGATTGGTTACCTGTCAAAATGTTATGATTCTTTATTTAAATTCTATAAATATTGATTATTCATTTATTTCACTGTTGGTGTTTGTAAGGATGCCATCCACTCATGAGTTTTTGGTAAGCTTCTAGAGAATAAAACACCATTTATAAAACTTACTTTGTTATTTCATTTTTTAGCTGAAGAAAATTATGGTTAATGAATGCATGCATAAGCAGTCTATATGGTACTACAATTATGGGTAGATGTTTTTTTTATACAGAGGAGTAAAGAAGTAAAAGAATTTTCCTGGTGGCTCCATCCAGGTTGTCTCATGATTATCAGTAAGGCATTATTAAACAGAAGAAACTCCCAGATCCAAAAAAAAAAAAAAAAAAAGAGAGAGAGAGAGAGAGAGAGACCTTGGAATGAGCTAAAGTCCAATCAGAGGTTACAAAGGTTACAAAAGTTTATTATCTGAATCCAGTTTGTGTAGAGCAGAGAGACAAAGTTTTCAGCTGCACAAAGTGGAGTGAAAAAGCGATGTATTTAATTTATAACGAATTTAAGGTATTTGTAGCTAAGTGGGAATTAAAGGAAAGGATATCTGTAAACACAAATAATCAGAAAGCAGGATTTTGCTGCTGTCTCTGAAATGGGCAAGACTAGTTCTGGCAATTGCAGGAATCTTACAAAAATAAAGATCACTGGTTATGTCAAACAGTCCTGGACTTCAGAAGTCCTCCTGATTGATTAGCTGCAATATTCCCTTGTCTATCTTTCCTGTGTAAAAAAAGAAAGCTTTTTTACAACTAGTTAGTTTTATACAACCAGTTCATATAGTTATTACAGAGTCCATGTATACAAAAATTTTTCAATTTGGGGGGAAAGTGTGGAATCTGTTGGTGAGTTTTGGCTCTTAGAGCATTCATGGGGACATAAAAGGGATCAGAACACTGAGGCAGATAAGGATCAGGAATAAATAAGATGGAGGAACTTTACAAAATGGATTCACTTTGGTTCCTTTACTATTGACAGAGAAAATTGTTTAATATAATGTTACAAAAATTATGAATATTAAATGTAATATTACCTGCCACTCACTCTTTTTTTATTATATAAATATTTTATTTGTTTTCCAATGATTTAAAATAGTAGTTTCTACCTATCATTTTCCTGTCACTCACTCTTATAGATCCTAGCAATATCAGAATTGTGGTAATGTCTTTGAATTCCTACTTTTAAAATATTTTGATTAGGTTGACTTGACAACACCCTAAGTCTCCTCCCTGGGATATTTCCCTGTAAAAAAGTCATCTAGACTACCTTCCAAAATAACTTCCAATCTCCCTTCCAATGGGGTTTCATGACACGAAGGACAAAATAGACAGAATAAAGTGGTTGTGTTTAAGAACTTTTACTATAAGTCTCCTGGCAGTGTTGCCGGTCCAATAGACCCAGGAATGCAGATGTAAAAAGAAAACAAAAGATTTAGTAAAAAGACATTAGAAAACAAAGAGAGTGATAAAGTTAAGAGAAATCAAAGGCCACATGGATTTTTTTTTTTTTTTTTTTTTTTTTTTTAGTAATGAAGATTAACCAGGCAGGCCAGCTGATACATTAATTTGCTTAGGAAGTCCAAAGGGAAGAAGAGGATTATTATCCTCCAGTGTTTCCTTAAATGCCCCAAAGTGTCTTGGGAATTGTCCAAGTCCAGCATGGGAGAGTTTGCCTTTTGGGAGAGTTCAGGGGATCTTGCACTGGAGAGTCCAATTCTGGTCAGAGTGGTCTTAAAATGATTTTTATTGTGCCTGCATAATCTAGCTTGGCTTTACCAATGCCATCATGGCCAAGGTCAGACTGGAGGGCAAGGTGTTTAACAGAGTGTTGGGAGGATCATTAGAATTACAAGATTTTAACAGTACAAACAAGATTGCAAAATTTGTTTCCAATTACAATGTTTTCTTTGCCCATGATTATTTACATCTGTAGGACACCCCCCAGGGAAACAGGTTATTTCCACTTATGAATTTGATTTATTCAGGGCTTGATAATACCTATAGTAGAGAGAGAGAGAGTGAATGGAGTGGGGAAAGGAGGGGAGGGAGAGGGAAAAGGGGGGAGAAAGTATCCAAATCTAGTTTAAATTCAGTTAATCAATAAATATTTATTAAGCTCCTCCTGTCTAACAGGTAAAAAGAAAAGCAAGACAGTTCTTGTCATCTAGAACCTCTCAGTGAGGAAGACAAGGAAAATTGTAAAAACAAGCTATGTACAAAATAAATATGAAATAATTAATAGAAGGAAGGCATTAAAATTAAGGGGATTTGGGAGAAGCTTTTTGTTGAAGGTGGGACTTAAGTTGAGACTTGAAGGAAGAGAAATTAGGGAACAGTTTGAGGAGGAGAGTATTCCAGGCATGGGGACAGTTAAAGAAAATGTCTAGAACCAAGAGGACCTTGGTATCAGATGGAATATGGGGTGTGAGATGAAAGGAGGATGACATCTAGGTTACCATCCCAGGAGGCAGGGAAGATAGTGGTACCCTTAACAATAACAGGGAATTTGAAAGGCAGGAAACTTTAGGGGGAAAGTTAATAGAATGCCTATTGGTCATCCAACTGGAGGTGTCTGAAAGATTTTCTGAATCAGAATAGAGTTTTCTGAAGGTGTCTATCTTTCATTTAATAGGCAGAGAAGAGAGTAGGCAGACAAGAATGATAGTACTATCTGTAACTGGGTATACAGTAGGAAATATTAGAAGTCATCAGAGAGATTAGGACTGAATAGATAGATTTGAGAATCATCAGCATAAAGATAATAATTCTATCTATAGGAGCTGATGAGATCACCAAGTGAAATGTTGATGGTCTGTCCTTCATTCTCAAAGAAGATCATGACATCAGGGGAGGTGAATTGGAATTGGGGGGGGGGGGCGCTGTGATAAGTCACCAGCCTCACTTTGTCCTCCAGAGTCATCTGGGTCCAGTGACCAGATATGAATCAGGACAACTGGGGATAGCCCTGGATGAGAGGCAATCAGGGTTAAATGACTTGCCCAAAGTCACACAAATAGTAAGAGTCAAGTATCTGAGACCAGATTTGAACTCCTGCCACCTGGTCACCCTTGAGTGAAATAGTACAACAGAAATGAAGTGTCCTTAAGTGAAATAGTAGAAGATGAACCAGGACAGAACCCTTAGGGATGTCTATGTTAGAGTTCATGATCTGTATGAAGCTCCAGCAAAGGAGAAAGAGAGGAATGATCAGATCGGTAAGAGGAGAACCAGAAGAGAGTAGTGTCCTGAAAACTCTCAAAGAGAGTATCAAGGAAGGTTAGAGGTTACAGAGAGGTCAAGAAAAATGAGAACTGAGAAAAGACCATTGGATTTCCCAATTAGATCATTGGTAACTTTGGAGAGAGTAGTTTTGGTGGAATGATGAGGTCAGAACCTGTTAAAGAACCTGTTCTTTAAGAAGAGAAAGAGATGAGAGAAAATGGAGGTATCCATTATATTAAAGTCTTCTCAAGGAGTTTTCCCACAAAAGTCAGAAGAAATACATGATGATATTATATTGAAAGGATAAAGGGGTTCCTATTCTGGGAGAGGTGAGATCTAGGGATTAAACAGAATGTAGTCTATACTATATAGGAGTAATACTTCTGTTTCTATTCTTTTTTAATTTAATTCAAATAAATTATTTAGGAAAATAACCCCATGACCCTTTTGACAATCAACCCACTGTGAGAAGAGAAAGGTGAATGGTTAGTTGGATGGCAGCAAAATCAAATCTAAATACAAATATTTAAGAGCCAGAGAGAAGGAGCAAGTATGTGGAGTCCCTGGGTAAATGCCAACTATCATGCACCTTGGCCCTGTTAAGGGTTTTTCAATGACCAGGCAGCCCTTGTACATTGTCACTTTCAGGAATAAAATAGTTAAAGCTAAATCAAATTAGTATATACTATGAAGCTTGCAAATTGTTTGAGCAAGGATTACATTGAAATTTAGAGAAATTAAGTGACTTGACCATGGTCACACAGCTTTTAAGTGTTGCTTTTGGGATTTAATAGTTTAACCTGCACTATGACTTTTGGAGCATTTAATATAAAAACTGAAAATTAGATTTTCTACTCTTTGAGGGATGTATAATATAGACAGTATTCCTTGTTTTGAGCCCAAATTATTTTATCATGTTGAATCTTCCTTAATAAAAATATTAGTAGTAATAATTCATATGATAATAGCTTTAAATCTAGAAGGAACTTTAGAAGTTATCTATTTGAAGGATATTTAATCTTTTATTTTTTGTGTCATAGAGTCTTTTGGTCATTTGGTGAAACCTCTGGGCTCTTTCTCAAAATAATGTTTCAGATGTATAAAGTAAAACATTTATGATTAAAAAAACATTCATAGTAAAAAAACAGCTTTATAATTTTTTTTTAAAAATCTAGATATTCCAGATTAAGAACCCCTGATCTGGTTTAACACTCTCAATATACAGTTGAGGAAATTGAAGCTCAAAGTGATTAAAAGTTTTGCTCAAGGTCACACAGGTAAAGTATCTGAGTGGGAATTTGAACCCAGGTCTTCTGACTCTTGAGTCTATTCCTTTTTACTATGATAAATTAAAGGGTCACTGTAATTTAGGAACTATTTTAAATTTTCATACAGAGAACTTAGTATTTTATACACATACACACAAATAAATATATATACATATGTATGTACACACATGCAAATACACATATACACACATGTATGCAAATGCCTATGCATAGACATACATGCATATATGCATATACACAAACACACACTTCCATATCCATACACATATACATATGTATATTATGGGATATATTTAGAGAGATATAGCAAAATAGTACAGAGAGAATTGATACATATTTTGTTGTTTTTCAACTTCAGAAGCAGCATTGAATCCACAATTATTTGCAAACCAAAAATCATATACCCATACTCCCTCCACTTTGGTCTTGGCATTTAGCCTTTTGAAGTTGAACAATCTACAATCAGTGTAGTAGCTGATCTTGAGGCCATGTTCATCTTCAGTGAAGGATTTTCATAATGTGACTAAAAATGTCATGCTAAAAAGCATGGGAGCAAGGATACAAATTTGTTTCAATCCACTGATGACTGAGAAAGCCTGAGAGCATCCACTATCCAGAACCCTGGCAACCATGCTATCATGAAATTAATGTACAAAACTGAGAAGAGATATTAGAAATAACCATTGTACTGACTGCATGTATGTGAAATCTGCATAGTCTATCAGCACCATGACAGAAAACTGAATCTCCTCCATTTAAATTGTCTTAGAAAGATTCTGAAGATTACCTGGCAGGAGATGATACCACACTAAGTTCTTTTCTTGAGCTAAACTGCTAAGCATTCAAACACTTCTATAGAGAGTGTAATTCCAGTGGACTGACCATGTTATTTGAATGCTAACCATACACTTGCCAAAAAGACTATATTATGGAGAACTCACACAGGTCAAGTACTCACAGGGAGGGGGAGTCAGCCAGCACCATACACTATCTATTTTGCTTACAGCAAATAGAGAAGTTTTGAAAATAGTAGAATTGTTCCAGAAGAGTTCTAATGATTCTTCTGAAAGCTATAACTAGATCCTTCTAGTTCATATACAAATTAATGTAGATAGAAAAAATACAAGTTTTTATATGCTTATAAGTGTAAGTACTGCCTCCTACATAGAGTTAAAAATAGAAATTATTTCATTTTTTTTCCTCTTTGCCTGGTGACTCTCATATAGACAGTGCTTAATAAATGCCTATTGATTGATTGAACACAAGACATATAAATTAGCAATGGAAGGAAGGAAAGAAAGAAAGAAGAAAGGAAGGATTTATTAAGCACTCAGTATGTGCTAGGCAATGTGCCAAGTGCTTTACAAATATCTCATCTGTTCCTCACAACTTTAGAAGATTGATGCTATTTATCATTATCTTTATGTTACATATGAGGAAACTGAGGCAGACAACTATTGAGTAGTTTGCCCAGGGTTCTATAGCTAAAAACTGTTTGAGGTCAAATCTGAACTCGAGTCTTCTTGATTCCTAGCTCAATGCTCTACTTACTGCACCACCTAGCTATCCTTATTATATCCAGGAAAAAAGGTAAACTAAGCAGAAAAAAACAGGCAAAGTCATTCTATAATTTCAGAACCAAACTCTGTCAGAATGCAATCCACAGAGGGTTTGCACAAGTGTCCTTTTCTTCTTCCATGGTAAATTAGACTGATCCTTGAAGAAATATTCATAATTATCTTTTGTACCATTATCTCAACTTGTCTGTAGCAAAGAAACATGTTTTGCAAGGCCAAATTGACCTTGGCATTCCAAACTGGAAAATAAGGAGACATAACAGAACAAATATTACTCTTATTCATCCCTACTGTGGGAAAATAGGGAGTAAAATGGTATCTATGTAGTCTGTGCTTTAACAAATTATTTTTTTTTTGTCATGATGGGAACTTTCTTCTTCTTGCTATACCTTGGTACTGCTTTTTATTATGGTGAAGGAACCAAACAAACTCCATATTATGAACAGCATTCATTCTGAGACTTTTGTTCAGTATTCCTGTAAAAACTTTGTCCATATGATTTCAGAAAAGTAAAATCATTCTAGCCACAAAATGTCCTATAAAATAATGATATAATTTGGTTAGAATCTTTTGGTTTTGTAATGCTCTGATCAGTCAGAAAGAAAAGATACTCCTGTTGTTCAAGATTATGTAACTTGATTTGTTCCTCATTACTGACTATAAGAAAGCTTTGTTAACTGGCATTTTAGGTCCTTGTGCCTGCTGAGAAGTCTTGGATCTGATTTATTATAGTAAGCTTCTAGCCTTACTAAAAAAGCAATTTTCTTGGCATTCATTTCCTAAATTTTTTTTCATTTTCACTTGAGACAATGGGAAGAATGAGTCTATGTTTAATTTTTTCCTCAATATAATTTGAAGAGGAATGCCTTGTCTTTTTTTTCTTTCAAAAACAAGATCTCCTTCCCTTTCTGTGAGAAATTAAAGCCTAATAACTTCTTTTGCTTTTTCTACCTTAGGACCCAAGTTTTAGTCCTTACTGCCTTTTTCTTTTCGGTTTTTGCAGGGCAATGGGATAAGTGTCTGAGCCCATATTTGAACTTGGGTCCTCCTGACTCCAAGGTTGGTTCTTTGTTCTTATTGCTTTGGAAAGTCTACTGTGGCATAGTGGATAGTAGTCAGTTAAAAGCATTTTAAAGTCTTTATTGTGTACCAAATGCTTGGCAAAGTTTTAGACACACACACACACACACACACACACACAAACACACATGCATGTGCATGCAAAAGAAAGTTCTTTGTCTCAAGAAGCTCACAATCTAATCAGAGAGATTACATGAAACAAGATATAAATGGAATAACATGGGAAAAAGCCACATGACTAAATGAAAATAACTATTTACAAACAGGTTATTAATGAAATCATTGGGAAAAATCATAAAGGGAATCAGGAAAGTCTTCTCATGAAGGGTGGGATTTTAGAAAGGACTTGAAGGAAGCCAGAAAAGTCAAGTAGTAGATATGACGAGGAAGAGGATTATAGGCATAGAAGATGACTAGTGTAAATGACCAGAGTCCAGAGACAGGTTGTTCAAGGAGCAATAAAGAGAAAAGTTTCACTGACTTGCAGAAGGATAATGTCTAAGAAGAATGTAAGGTAGAGGGCTGGAGAGATTGTGTAGTGTTTTGAATGCTAAACAGAGAATTTTATATTTGATCCTGGAGGTAATAGAGAGCCACTGGAATTTATTGAATTGGAAGAAGTAGCATGATCAGATCTATGCTTTTGGAAGATTAATTTGACAGATGAATGAATGGAGAATGAACTGGAGCAGAGGGCAAATGAGCCAGGCAGATCAACTAGCAGGCTGTTTCAAAAGTCCAAATGTAAAGTGATGAGAGCCTACATCATTGTAGGAGCAGTATCAGAGGAGAAAGAGGGCATATGCAACTGCTGCCATAAAGATAAAATCGACAGACCTTGGCAACAGATTTGATATGGGAGGTAAAGGGGAGTGGGAAGTTTAGGAGGACACTAAGGTAATGAGCCTACATGAGGGGACAATGGTGTTACCTCATCAGAAATAAGGGAAGTTTGGAAGGGGAGTGATTTTAAGGTGTCTACAGGACATCAACTGTGAAGGGAAGAAAGCAAGCACATAAATAACCACCCACTATACTTTAGGCACTGTGCTAAATGCTTTATAAATCTCATTTTGATCCTCACAGCAATTTTTTGGGGGAAGTACTATTATTATTTCCATTTTACAGTTGAGAAAAATTAATCAGTTAGAAATTAAGTGATTTGCCTCTGGTCACATTGAGAGGAAGTATCTGAAGGCAAATAGGGACACAGGTCTTCTTGACTACAGATCCACCGCTCTATCTACTGCACTGAAAGAAAAGAGAGCAGACTGAGGGAAATGGTAAAATAGAAACAAAACATTCAAGGAAGGAAAGAGTGAAAAGAGACAGAGAGAGGACAATAAGATGAAGGGAAATACTCAGCAATTATAACTGTTCATGTGAATAGGATGAACTCTCCAATAAAACAGAAGTAAATAGTAGAGTGGATTAAAAACAAAATAAAACATCAATATGTTGTTTACAAGAAACATGGTTGCAGAGGGGAGACCCACATGGAGTAAAGGTAAGGGAGTGAAATAGCATCTATTATACTTCAGCTGAAGTAAAAAAAAAAAAGCAGGGATATCAATCCTGATCTCAGAAAAAGTAAAAGCAAAAAATAGACTAATTAAAAGAGATGAGGGAGGGAGGAAGCTACATTTTGCTAAGAGATACCATAGAGAATGAAATAATTTTAATACTAAACATATATGCACCAAATAGTATAACATCCAGATTCTTAAAAAAATTCACGACCAAAAAAAAGAGATAGAAAGCATTACAAAATGTAAAATAGATAATTTTGATTATACTAAATTGAAAAGCTTTTGCACAGACAAGTCAAAGCAACCAACTTTAGAAGGAAAGTTGAAAGTTTGGAAACAGTCTTTAAAGCAAGTGACTCTGAAAAAGGCAAGCTTGAGTGGACACAGATTATTTTGTCTAGATAGCCCAAGGGTGGAAATGGTATGAATATAGAGATAATTTCTCCATTCAAGGGCCACTCTAAACTCATCATTGACCATCTGCTCTTCCAAAGGGTATATTTTTGTACAAGTGATGTTTTTACACTTTTTTATCATCTCTTCAGGTTATAGACCCAGTAATGGTATTGCTGCATCGAAGAATATACACATTTTTGTTGCCCTTTGGGCATAGTTCCAAATTGCTCTCCAGAAAGGTTGGATGAGCTCCACCAACAGTGTAATAGTATCCCAGATTTCCCACAACCCTTCCAACAATGATCATTATCCTTTCTGGTCATATTGACCAGTCTGAGAGGTGTGAGGTGGGACCTCAGAGAAGCTTTAATTTGCATTTCTCTAATAACTAATGATTTAGAGCAATTTTTCATTAGACTACGGATTGCTTTGATCTCCTCATCTGTAAATTGTCTTTGCATATCCTTTGACCATCTGTCAATTGGGGAATGGCTTTTTAAAAAAAAAATTGACTCAGTTCTCTGTATATTTTAGAAATGAGTCCTTCGTCAGAAACATTAGTTGTAAAGATTGCTTCCCAGTTTACTACTTTTCTTTTGATCTTGGTTACAGTAGTTTTGTCTGTGCAAAAGCTTTTTAATTTAATGTAATCAAAATCATCTAGTTTGTTTTTAATGATGTTCTCCATCTCTTCCTTAGTCATAAACTGCTTCCCTTTCCATAGATCTGACAGGTAAAGAAGGCCTTGATCTTCTAATTTGCTTATAGTATTGTTTTTTATGTCTAAATCCTGTAACCATTTGAATCTTACCTTGGTAAAGGGTGTGAGGTGTTGGTCTAATCTAAGTTTCTTCCATACTAACTTCCAATTTTCCCAGAGGTTTTTATCAGAGAGTTTTTATCCCAGTAGCTGAACTCTTTGGGTTTATCAAACAGCAGATTACTATAATTGTTTCCTGCTATTGCGCCTAGTCTATTACATTGACCACCACTCTATTTCTTAGCCAATACCAGACAGTTCTGATGGTTGATGCTTTATAATATAATTTTAGATCAGGTAGGGCTAAGCCACCTTCATTTGCATTTTTTTCATTAAATTCCTGGAAATTCTTGACTTTTATTTCTCCATATGAATTTACCTACCACTTTTTCTAACTCATTAAAGTAATTTTTTGGAATTTCGATTGGTAGGGCACTAAACAGGTAGTTTAGTTTTGGTAGAATTGTCATTTTTATTACATTAGCTCAATGTATCCATGAGCAATTGATGTTTGCCCAGTTATTTAAATCTGATTTAATTTGTATGAGGAGTGTTTTGTAATTGTTTTCAAAATGTTTCTGAGTCTGCCTTGTCAAATAGACTCCCAGGTATTTCATTGTCTGAGGTTACTTTGAATGGGATTTCTCTTTCTAGCTCTTTCTGCTGTATCTTGCTAGTCATATATAGAAAACTTGAGGAATTAGGAGGGGTTATTTTATATCCTGCAACTTTGCTAAAATTGCTAATTGTTTTCAGTAGTTTTTTTTGGATGATTTCTTGGGATTCCCTAGGTATACCATCATGTCATCTGCAAAGAGTGAGAGTTTCTCTTTTCCTTCCCAATTCTAATTCCTTCAACTTCTTTTTTCTTCTCTTATTGCTGAAGCTAACATTTCTAATATGATATTGAATAGTAACAGTGATAATGGGCATCCTTGTTTCACCCCTGATCTTATTGGGAATGCCTCTAGCCTCTCCCCATTGAATATAATGCTTGTTGATGGTTTCAGATAGATACTGCTATTATTCTAAGGAACAGTCCATTTATTTCTACAATCTCTAGTGTTTTTAGTAGGAATGGGTGCTGTATTTTGTCAAAAGCTCCTTTATATTTTTTAAAAGTGTTTTATGTACTGCATAATTTACTATCTCTAATATTTTATTTTCTCCTCAAGGATATGATTTGATTTCGATCATTGTATAGTACAGAAACAATGTAAAGATTTTCAGACTGTCTTCTGTGGGGAAGTGGGGGGAGGGAAGGAGGGTGGGGGAAAAATTGTAAAATTCAAAACCTTACATAAAATGATAGATAGAAACTACTGTTGTATATAATTTTAGAACAAATAAATTATTAAAAAAAGAAAGTTCAGAAACCAGGATAGTTGTAAGAAAAAATATTGAAAAAGCAACATATAGAGAAAAAATACTTAATTACAGTAGAGATAGCTAAAGCGTCTGTTTCCCTACATCTAATTTGCATGTGATTGAGATGAAAAATTGGATAATTGTGTAACTGTGTTATTTAGAACTGTTTGGTAACTATGGAACAATTTTTTGGTTACCTGAATGTTTCTTGATTGGTGGAAATCTGTATTTTGATTTTTAAACAAAAGATAGAGCTGAGTCATTTCAGACATGAAATTGCTTTGGATCAATGCGTCAAAAAACTCATCCCCTTGGATATAAGTTACAAGAAGACAGTAGAACCAGCACTGCTATTTGAAGAGCAGGGAAGAAAATATAAGGAATACCTGTGGGGCAGCTAGGTGGCACAGTGGATAGAGCATTAGCACTGGAGTGGCCTTGGGCAAGCCACTTAACCCCATTGCCTAGCAAAAAAACTAAAAAAAAAAAAAGGAATACTTGTGCCCCTCAGCCCTGAATGTCCTTTCTCTAAGAGACATTCTGAACAATATGGAGATCCTTGAAAGGAACATGAGAGAGAACATGATAGATATCATCAAGTATCTGAAACACTGTGGAAGGAGTAAATCTTTATAGAGTATGGTAGTGATTAGAAGCTATAGAGAATCTAGTTTTTTAGGAGGTAACTTTTGAACAGCTATAATTTTTAAGTCACAGGAGTTAGTGGTTTTCCCATTGCTGGAAATCTAGCAAGGCTCAATACCTATTACTGAGGATAATGCTGTGGATAAGAATTCTATTTAAGGATAATTTAAATTTAAAGAACTTCAAGATTCTTTCCATTGCTGAGATTCTGTGACTAATTGAAAGTTTAGCAAATTAGTAAGCTTATTCTAATAGAAAATGTGCAGATAATGAATAATATGTGAGTAGAGTGAGTATCTTGTTTTTTTAGGGTTTTTTTTTTTTTTGGAAGGCCATGGGGTTAAGTGGCTTGCCCAAGGCCACACGGCTAGGTAATTATTAAGTGTCTGAGGCCGGAGTTGAACTCGGGTACTCCTGACTCCAGGACCAGTGCTCTATCCACTGTACCACTTAACTGCCCCTAGAGTGAGTATCTTAAAATACATTATTATGATTCCCTGTGAAAACACTTGAGAAATAAAGCCTAATTGTATAAACCCACACATAATTAATTGGTCAAAGTTTGCCTCTGGGATTTTTTTTTTTTTTGTCTTTTGTTACTTAGTACTGCCTGTAAGAGTTTGGTCATATGTTATTTCCCTAATATCATGAAATCATAGGGTCATAGAAAGGACCTTATGAAATCATAAACTCCCTAATTGTTTTTCTTGTAAGAAATATACAAAGAAAATAAATTCCTATATTTTTGATGTCCAGATATCTATATTTTTGACAGGAGTTGACTAGTATTCTTCATCATCTGTTATAGTTGATCATTTTGTTGAACAAAGCTCTTAAGTTTTTCAAAATTGTTCAGTTTTGCAATATTGTCATTCCATAGATTGTTCTCTTGGTTCTTCATTCTGCATTGCCTTACAAAAGCAAGAGAGAGAGAGAGAGAGAGAGTATGAATATATGTTCAAGCATGAAAATATACCTATGTGAATTTGGGTCAGTGTAAATCTGTGGTGTAGAACTAGGAGTATGCTTGAGTATTGGTTGTGTTACTTCCTAGCTGTGTGGTCTTGGGCAAATTTCTGAGAATTTGGTTTTATCTATAAAATTAGGGATAATATTATTTGCCCTACTAACTTTACAGAATTAGTTTTTTTAAAACCAAGACTCCAATATTTTTCTTTTAGGGAAATTCATTTAGGAAATTCCTTTCACTGATATAGATTAAAGATTTCTACTCATTTTGAAACTTGGTTTTAGAGTTGCCTGGAGACAAGTGAAATTAAATGAGTGACTTGCCCAAGGTTCATAAGGGAAAGGGTTGAGTGAATCAGCAAATTCCAGTGAAATAGGAAAAGAAAAATCAGTAAGAATACTCTGAGAGTATGCTGACATACTAAAACCATAAACTTTGCATGCTTTTTCAAGGCCTATACAGAAAGTAAGGATCAGAGGTGATACTAAAATAAAGCTCTTTGTGATTTTGAGACTAGCTCTCTGGTCATTACCTTATAGCTGTTTCCAAAAGATGGGGAAGTAAAACACTTAAACCCTACCAGAATCCATGTTACAATTGATACAAATGATAGTCTCTGTACTTTAGCAGAGGTGCTCCATGAATTGCCATGGCCAAAGAAATTCACCATCTTCTGTTGAAATCTTCAGAGATAAATTGTAAAGTGTTGATATTATTGTTATTGTTTCAGTTATTACAGAAAAATGTAATGAAAATGATCAGTAAAACCCTAGTCCTTAGAGCATATGCAACATGTTCTCTCTATTATGAACTGACACAGAGGTTTGTTGAGTTTGGGCATGTGTAATGAAGGGACCTTCTCCCCATTCAGATTATGCACAAGTGGTTTCTGACTGTTTACTTTCTGCTTCCTGTGTGTTGATGAAAAGCCTTGTGTCTGCTGAGGCAGAAAAAAAGCATGCATATGAAAGACAAATCCTGATAGTTTTCAAATGAGGAACCAAAAGAAAAGCTGCAAGACCTCCTTGGTGGGATGGATAAAGCATACATGCTACAGCTTCCTTATATCTTTTCTGAGGGTCACCTTGTGGCCTTGAACATGAGATATCTATATTTTTTTCTATTTCTTTTGGGTGAGTTGTTTTCTAGTCTTCTTGTTGTGTGGCTCTTTTAGCCCATGTCCAAATTTTAATGACCCTGTTTGTATTTTGTTTTGTTTATTTGTTTGTTTGCCAACCCACTAGCATGGTTTGGCATTTCTTTCTCCAACTTATTTTACAGATGAGGAAACTAAAGGTCAAGTAACTTGCCCAGGGTGACACAGGTAGTAATTGTCAGAGACAGAATTTGAATTTAGGTCTTCCTCACTCCAATCTCACATACAATCCATATATCTCTAGGTGAATCTGGGTTAATGTAAATGTGTGGTGTAGAACTAAGAGTCAATAATGATACTTGGAAAATGTAGCCTGCTAAAGGTTCAGCAGAACATGAAAGAGTTCATGTTAAAGACCAATTCTGACCCAGATATAATTTTAGGGATAAAAAGATTTATTTAAATATTGCTGTTATTATCAGAAGCTAAGGGAAAGAAAGGCTAAAGTCAAGAAATCACTGATCCCTAAGCAACTTAATCAACTTAAGCAACCTAAGCCACCATCTGAGGTTGAGCAGTAAGGAAAGGGAGGAGCATCAGTGAAGAAAAGTATAGGAGCAAGAGAGGTTATACTCCCCAAGAGCAGGCTAAAAGGTATAGGGGCATGGCAGGATCTTTAGGAGATCAAGCTCCCAAGAGGGAGCTTCACTTGAAGAGTGATAGAGCTTTTAAAGGGGAAGATGAGCTAATTAGGTACGTGTTAGTTGGGGTGTAACTCAGAAAGCAGTGATGAGGTAATTAGGGATATGTAAATGAAGGGGGGGTAGGGTAGATCAAAGTCTTAATCTTTTCAGGCTAAGACAGGGATCGTTTTGTTGATTGGGACTTGTTTTGTGCTTGGGGGCAGGATTTAGCAGGAGTCCTTGCTAGGGAGAGGCAAAGCTCTTTACTAAAAGTTCATTTGGACAACGGGATGTCTGTGTGTTTGTGCATGTGTGGGGGAGGGGTTGTTGTTAATGTAAGGGACATGATCAGTGCAGAGGAAATAGATTAATTATAAAATATATTTTTCTGTCCAATATTTCCCCTATTTCATTAACACCTAGATGCCCCTGATCTTAGTAATTGAAGTTAAGAGATGAAATAAATCAGATTACAATCTTATGAGTTTTGAAAAGTCAGAAGAGCTATTGATCCACAGGTAGTTATTCAATAGCTAAATCTGGTACAAAATCTTCAGTAATAAATCAACTCAGCATTCAAGATACCATGCAAGAGAAGGAGTGGATTTCATTTATTTTCAACTCTTTATGATTCCATTTGGGATTTTCTTGCCAAAGATTCTGGAGGGGTTTGTCAACCATATTCTTCTCCAGCTCATTTTATAGGTGAGGAAACTGAGGCAAACAGGATCAAGTAACTTGCCCAGAATTACACTTCTAGTAACTGAGATCAGATTTAAATTCATGAAAATGAATCTTGGTTCTAGGTCCTAAACTCTATCCAATGTACCATCTAGCTGTCCTTTTGAAACCATTCTGAGAAGCAATTGAGCTCTGAATTTTAATGCTCCTAGAGAATGGATAAATAATGTAACATAAAGTTTCCTTGTTTTGGTAATGTGTTTATCCTACTTTATAGCAAATACTTGAGTCTGTTCTCCCTGTAGATTAAGGTTGGGTTTTGCTACATTTGTTCAATAAATATCCCTTTGCAATGGGCAGCTATGTCATGCAGTGGATAGAGCGCTGGCCTTGGAGTCAGGAAGACAGGAGTTTGAATCCATCTTCAGACACTGATACTTAAGACAGCTGTATGACCTTAAGCAAGTCACCTAACCTTGATCTGGCCACTGGACCCAGATGGCTCTTGAGGAGAAAGTGAGGCTGGTGACTTAGCATAGTAGCTCCCTCACTCAAATCCAATTGACTTGCTTGTCATGCTTTTACTTAGTGACCTTGGGTGAATCACTTAATGCCATTGCCTTGCAAAAATTAAAAAAAAAGTTCATTCATTTTAATTGATTAATTGATATAGAGGAGATCATTGGTTAAATGATATTGTGGAAATGGTAACTTCTCAATTGATTTTGGAGGGAGAATATTATATTAGATGGACCCTGGTTTGTGACAGTATAGAGATATCCTTCCAGCTCTTAGGATTATTCCTAGAATCTTGAGGGCAAATAAAGTCAGCTGAACTCTGGTATACAAACTGTTAGTTTAAATGAGGTTGAAAAAGTGAGTCCAAAACTTGCATATGCTACCTCCCCAAAATATCATGTACATCAAAATTTGTTTTTGCGTCATAGAAAAATATATCAAATAGGCAGTCTGTGTAATTCTATTAAACTTACATATGTAGAATAATAGCTAAATATATTTACTGACTCCATTGCTTCAAAGTGTAATTCAGATGATTGGAGACATTTACATAGATTCACTCAGATATATCATGATAAATCTTCCTACTTCTATCTTCTTTCTCTTGGCTATTCCTCTAAGATAAAAAATATAGACTCTCCTATTTTGTGACTGATTTCATTCTGTATCTCTGTTGACATTTTGCATAGCTGCTTAAGTCATGTTTCTTTATCTCTGAATTAAGTTCAGAATTTCCGTCTTCCTGCAAATCTTTGTGCCAAAGAAGTCTGTTATCTCTTCACCACTAGATGTCCTCACAGGATGCATGTGGATGCCAGTAATCTGTTATCTCTGTGCCACTAACCATTCTTGGAGGATGCAGATGTACACAACCAATCAGCATTCTGTAATGAAAAGGAAGAATTTCTCAGCATTTCCACCAATAGAAGTTAGATGATTTGATCTGACATCCTGCCTATAATTTATTCTTTTTTTTTCTTTTTTTTTACTTTTCTAAACTATAAGAAGTCTTATAAGCTTCACCTTATGGTTTTTTTTTTTTTTTGCTTGCCAAAGAGCTAAAGATCAGATTATTTTCAAACTGAATGCTTTTGCCATTAAATTGCTTTGATCAGACTTAATTTCTCATTTCAGTTACAACATAGTAAGCAAAAAGAAAAACACAAGAGGTTGAAAATGATTTTACAGGTGACTGAAATTTCCATCATTTTCTTCTTGCTGTTTAGTTGCTTTCAGACAAATCCCATTACTCATGACACCCTTTGTGGTTTTCTTGATCAGTTATAGAAGTGCTTTTCCATATTCTTCTTCAACTTGTTTCACAGATAAGGAAACCAAGGCAAATAGGGTTAAGTGACTTGCACAGGATCACACAGCTGGTGTCTGAGTTCAGATTTGAACTCACAAAGATGAATCGTCTTGACTTCAAGTGTTGAGCTCTATCAACTGTGCCACCTAGATGCCTTCCATTATTTATCAACCATTAATTCTATACCTATGGAATTTATATATTGACTTTATAATGCCACTAATGTAACTGTCATAATGTAACTGTCCTGGATAATTTTGAAGCTTCTTCATTGTGTAGTTAATATGAATTTATTGGTTTTATTATTGTCTTTAATCACATAGTTGTAGTAGACATGTTTATTTTCTGTTTGGTTTTATCTCTTCACTTTGCACCTATTCATTTATTTTCTCAATTGAAAAGATTTTCATATTAATATTAGCATGTCTGGCATGAAGGACTGCTGGACCCTTTTCAGGACTGTTCATCACCTTTCATGAACTTTTATATAAGTAGTTCACAATTTTTCCTCTGCCATGCTATTGGTCCCTTCCTTTACCTGGAAAAGTATGCTTTCAGCCATCACACAAATGCTGTCATTCCCTCTTCCCTATCCTTCTATACAGTTCTGCCTCACTTCAATTCCACTTGCAAGTCAAAATATCACCTTCCTGCTGTCTTTGATTTTCTTTGAGAAGGAAAGCTAGACAACAATGAGAACAGCATCATCTATTTCCTACCCTTTTAATTCACTCAAATATGAAACTCAACCTTGGGGATACAGTTTAAATTGGTGAAAAAGAAAATTCAATTAACCCACCCCTTTATTTAGTCTTATTTAGATCATGTTTCACACCCCACCCAGGCAACCGCATTAGGTATCTAACCATTTGTACATGCAACCCCTTACTTTCATTGCCTCAGTTCTGTAAACAATTATCACATCAATACTATCATTGTTTCTGATAGGGCATGATAATCAACTGCTCTATGATTATATTCCTATGCCTTTCCTTCCCAAAAATAGCCCTTTCCTAGCCATTTCTTTCTTTCTTTTTTTTTTTTTTTGGTTTTTGCAAGGCAAATGGGGCTAAGTGGCTTGCCCAAGGCCACACAGTTAGGCAATTATTAAGTGTCTGAGACAGGATTTGAACCCAGGTACTCCTGACTCCAAGGCTGGTGCTTTATTCACTGGGCCACTAGCTGCCCCAAGCCATTTCTTTATATGTGTTACTTGCTTCTATTAGAATAGAAGCTGCTTGAGGAGACACACTATCTCATTTTTATATTTTTATCATCACTGCATAATACACAGTATCTATTTAGTGGATTTTTAAAAAATAAATATTTATTTATGAATTCATTCAAGTAAAAAATTCAACTTCACCTGTCGTTTCACACCCTTATAGACATTAACTCACTTCCTGTTCACTTCTCTACTCATGATATTCACAGACATCATGTACTTTCTGCTCCCTATTTTCCCATTTTCCATTCAAAACAATCCCTTCCAAATGTCCCATTTAACTTATATTTATCACAGTTGGTATCACCTTGCACTTGACAGGTCTTAAGTTCTGTTGTCTTAACAACTCCCTTACCATGCCTTTGTGTCTAGATTTTGGTTCATGCTTATTTCATTTTATCTTGAATTCTGCTGTTGTTGTAGTATTCCTGTGGCCACTCTTGACTTGGTATTGTCCTTGAAGTGCTTGGTAAAACATATGGTGTGCTTAAAATAGTACATCTTTAACATGGAAAATAACTAGACACATAGACATTCCATTAAGGGACCTTGTTTCTTATATCTTGAACCTAAACTAACCTTCATTTCAGGTCTAACCTTCATTTTGTTTGGTCTTGATCATTTTTATCCTTTAGTCATGATATCAGAGTTACCCTCCAATTGATGGCGATCTTGTTGGTTTTTAGTTTGTTGCTATTATAAACAAGGGTGCCAGGATTTTTTTAATTAATTAATTAATTCACTATTTATTTATTCATTTGTTATGATTTATTTATTATTATATAGCTATTTTTTTCACCTTTTAATTGCCTCCTTGAGTCATGAGTCCCACAACTGTCTCAAAGGGCATACATATGCTTGTAAGATTGGACTAGTTGGACTACCACAGCTGTATGATAAAATGTCTGTTTTTATCAGGGTTTTGTCAGAATTGAATTTTGTTTCATGCTAATGTTACCAATTTTTTGGGAGCCATGTGAAATCTGAGAGTTGTTTTAATTTTCATTTATCTAATTATTAGAAATAATGAGCATTTTCACTTGATTACTGATAATGTTGTTTCTTCCTTCAAGAATTGCCTTCTCTTATTCTTTACCCAGTAGTCAATATAAGAATGGCTCTCACTCTGAAACATTTCTATGGAACTAGCACACTGAATCAATTTTGAATATCAGAATTTTATTATATTTGATGCAAATATTTTTCCTTGCTTATTTCCTTGCTTTTGAATGCATTTCCTTTGGATGCCTTCTTTTTATGTTGGATATTTTTTTAAATATATCAAATTATTCTATTTTTTTCTTAGAATTTCCTCCAAGTGAAAAGCTTAAATAATGGTTAGTTCTCTAGATTTTGAAAGGTACACAGATCCCTTATACTCAAGTTCTTTTATGGAATTAAATAATATCATAGTATATAACATAAAATTTTGTTCTTTTTGTTTTTTCAAATAGGTATCTACTTATTTTGTTGAATGATGAAACCCTCCTACCAGATATGGTATCCCAAGGTTAATCAAAAACTAGACCACATATCTGGTTCAGCTCATTATTATCTAACCTTTTGTACTGATCTATTTTTTTCTATTTTGGAACCTGTGAAAGATATTTAAATAATAGTGATACATAATGCAGCTTGAAAACTGAGAGTGCAAGTCCCCTTCCCTTCTTTATCTTCATAATATTTTTCTTTATATTCTCATACTTTTCTTTTTACTTATAAATTTAAAAGTATTTCATTTGCCTATAAATATCTTTAATATTTTGATGAATATAGTGATAAATCTGTAGATTGATTTGGAAAGTAATAATGTCTTTATTAGAATTGCTTGGTCAACATATAAATGCTAAAGAAGTCTAAAATTGTATTCCTTCCTTTGCTTCTATAAAAAAATTATATGGTAGACTAAGTTCTCTATATGTCTTCATAGGTTAATGCCTAGATGTTTATTAATACTAGTTCAAGTAACTTTTCTCTTTATTACTTTAAGAATTTTATTGAAGATATAGAAATAGCGACTAATTTGTGAGTTTATCATATATACTGCTATTTTGTTGATGATGCCTATTATTTTGAACAATGTATTTCTCGAGTTTCCTAAATAACCTATCACATTTTCTACAGAGATATGTTCAATTTCCTCTTTCTCAATACATTTCTTTAATTTTTTTTATTTTTTGCAAAGCAATGGGGTCAAGTGACTTGCCCAAAGTCACACAGCTAAGTAATTATTGTGTCTGAGATCAGTACTCCTGACTCCAAGGCTGGTACTCTAACTATTGTGCCACCTAGCTGCCCCTCTTTAAATTCTTTTTAATGAATTTAAAGGTTATAGATATCATTTCTAAGTCTATGCAAAATAATGATTTGAATGGCTGATTTTCCTTGCTTAACTATATTTTGAACGAAAAAGATTTAAACATTACATGGGATGCTCTAAAAGTATATGCAATATATTTCAGTTACATGTACCTTAATTCTCTACTTCATCTGATACAGATCATAACAGTAACTCTGGATTTTGGCTTACCTCCAGTAATACCATTGTTATTTTCCCACTCCAATTCTTTCTCTATGTTTTATAATTCACTTTCAGGTTTTAAAACTTTTCCTGTTTTTTTTTTTTTACTAGTTTGACTCATATGACTTTTACAAGAAATTCCATTGTATTGATTCAGAGATCACTGCTGATTTTTATGCCTAATTTTCCCAACTGGTTTGTCATCTCTTGGAATTAATCAGAAGTTTGTAGTGGACTTATGTGTATATCAAATTTCCAAGGTATTTTCTTTTTGTCTTATGAAATGCTTGGAAATAGGGAATTTAAAAGAGCATATTGCTTCTTTTTATTATATATATTTTTCTTGGCTGTGGAGAAGTTAAATATGTAAAACCCTGTTTCCCTTGACTTATTGTGAATCTTGCTTCAACTTTTGGTCATTTTCCTGTCATGGATGAATAAGCCTATAATGCTTCCAACATTGGTGTTGCCTTTTTTCTTTGTTCTTTATGAGAATCATTTTCCATAAAGCTATAGAATTTGAATTGAAGATGATGTTTCTGGGTATGAATTGGCTTTTATTCTGATAGAATTATCTGCCAATCTATCAATTTGTTACTTTTTCTGGGACATTTTCTTGATCTATTTGCTAAAATGGTGGTTTTTTTTTTTGTTTTTTGCTTTTGCCTGGTAATCCAGTGATTCTTAAATTATTTCTCTGAACTTTTTTTCTAGTTCTAGCATTATTGCTTGGAAAATTTTTAAGTCTTTTTCCAACTGAGCTTTATTTGATCTTGTCTTGCTACCTTTTCAATTCAATTTAATTTAACAAGCATTTATTAAATACCCACTATGTGTCAAACCCTATAATTATGCAGAGGATGCAAAGACAAAAATAACAATAGTCCCTGCCCTTAATGCAAGGTTTTGCATTTTACTAGGAAGAAATAGCATATAAACTCATCAGTAAACAAAAATATAATCAGATTAAATATAAGATAATTTCTAGAGATATTGCTGAGAAATAAGTGGATCAGGAAAAGCCTTCCAAACTGGAATAACCTTTAAAGGAAAGTTGCTGAATGATGATGGGAAGAAAATGCTCTGAAAGCAGCAAAGAGAAGAAAGGTCTAAGTACTAGAGAGAGTAGCTAAAGGTACAGTATCTTCTGAGAAATGCTGAATTTCTGTGATTGTTAGAAGGTAGAAATTTAAAAAAAGTCTTAATAAAAGTGATTTGTTAATGATATAATAGTTGTTCTATGTAACAGAATAGAAGAAAAAGGAAGAACTGAACTGGATAGGGGCAGCTAGGTGTCACAGTGGATAGAGCACCAACCCTGGAGTCAGGAGGACCTGAGTTCAAATGTGGCTTCAGGAACTTAACAATTACCTAGCTGTGTGATCTTGGGCAAATAACTTATCCCCATTGCCTAGCCAAAAAAAAAACTGAGCTGGATAGGGATGAGAGATTGAAAATAGTTGTAAGTGAAAGAGGTTTAAATCCAGGGAAGGCCTTGACTCTGAACTCTGGGGATCCTGTGAAAGGAGTAGGAAGGAGCTTTCCATCCACTAGATAGTAGGCTGTCAGCTAGTTACTTGGTGCAGTAGATACAGCATTGGTCTTGGAGTCAGGAGAACAGGAGTTTGAATTCAGTCTCAGACACTTGATACTTAACTAGTTGTATGATCTTGGGCAAATCACTTAACCCTGATTGCCTCTCATTCAGTTTTCTGGCCACTGGCTCTCAGTGAAAGTGAGGCTGGTGACTTAGCACACCCTCACTCAAATCCAATTCATGTGCTTGTCATGGCATCTCTCTGATGTCATGGTCTTCTTTGAGAATGAATGACAAACATCATCACGTTGTCAAACCTTCCAATAAGATATGGTAGGCTAGGTTCCAGTTCAAATGTTAATTTGATTACCGATACTTTAGTTCTGAGCCAATCTGGTGAGCAGAACAGTCATTGTAGGAAGTCTAGTTTTTAGTACTATTAAAAGTCACACCATAATACAAAAAGAGCAGCCCTGCCATAGGATCCAGCTCAGATAGTAATTTGATTTTCTTTCCCTTGGTGGGGAAGTTTCTTTTGCATTCGGGACCAATTGTCTGGGAGTGAGGAGCCGGTCCCTGGGAAGTGAATGCCAAAGCAGAATAGTATGAGATAGAGTGGGGTAGAAGTTGGGAGGAGAAAAGAAAAGGTCCTCTTTTGGGGTTCAGTAGGTAAAGGTAAGACATCACTTATAGCTGATGAAACTTGGCCTTTGTGGTCTTAGTTATGATTCTGTAAATACTTTTGTTTTGTATTCACTTTTCCATGCATATATTGTTTTATCCATTAGAATATGGGAGAAAGGAAGGGAAAAACATTCATTTTTAAAGTTTTCACTGTATAACAGGTACTATGCTAAGCACTTTGCAAATAGTACCTTATTGGGGCAGCTAGGTGGCAGAGTGGATAGAGAATTGGCCCGGGAGTCAGGAGTAACTGAGTTCAAATCCATTCTCAGACACTTAATAACTACCTAGTTGTGTGGCCTTGGGCAAGTCACTTAACTCCATTGCCTTGGGAACCCCCCCCAAAAAAACAAATAGTACCTTATTTGTTCCACACAACAACTCTCTGAAGTAAATGCTGCTAACCTCATTTTACAGTTGAGAAAACTGAGATAGGTGAAGTTAAGAGACTTGCACATAGCTAGAAAGAGTTTTAGATTAGATTTGAATTTAGGTACAATGCTTGGGGCTACAGGAAAAAAAAGGAAAAGAGAGTTCCTACTGTCCTACTTTTGACTGTCTAACAGAGTGAAAGGTTTTTTTGCATGCTTATGTTATTTTTGATAATCCATTATGAATTAATATTTTACTGTTCTCTGAACACTTTGGAAATGCTTCCCTTTGTATGTATGCTTTAAGATAGTTTTTAATCTGTCTAATTTAGTATTCTAATTTCTCTATAGATCACCTTTTCATCACTTGATTTTTAAACCCCTCTCCTTTGAATCCATTTCCCAAGAGAACAAAAATTTTTGCTTCAGTCCATCCACTGAGAAATCTTTGCTGATCTAAACAAACTTAGAATTTACAATATTCTCTTCCTGGCAGCTCCTCTTAATTATGATATTTATTAATTTAGAAAATATACATGGGGAAAGAAAGGCTTGGGCCCTGATCACTTGTGGAGACATGGATCCTGACTAGTGTACTTCCCACAGATTTCTATAACTTGACCACTTCCATCAAAACATATGTTTTTGCCTCTTAGTCAAGAACATATGGAACCAAAAAGGTTTCCTTCTTCTCATTCCTCCTTCCCTTCCCCTGAAGTTAATTGCATTTGGTGGGCTAGAAGAGCCTGAGACTATTAGATTTTCCTGAGCATAAGTGACTGAATAGAAATTCTTAGAGATGAACTTTTGAGCCTAATGATTATCTTGGGGATTCATGTGTTCCTGGGTTCCTTGTTCAGCACTGATTGTCTTGTAATGGGTACTTTCTTTAGCTTCTACAATGTTTGTTGGATGATCATGAACAGGAGCTTGTATCCAAGTCATGTTCTGACTTACCAGAACATGTAAACCTTGAATGGGTCATTTGGACAGTACAGAGTCAAAGTGAAGGTAAAAATGTCTATTCAGCAGTTCCTCAATGAAACACGTCCTATATGTGGTCTACTTTGTAAACTCAAAACATATTTAGAAAAGAAACTGAACCTAAATTTAAAGTGATTTTCCACAGAATTCTACTTTAGATTGGGATGTGATGAGCCACAACGTACCCTATTTGGGGTATGCTCGCCAAAGTACTGATACCTTTCTATGTGAGTCAAGACAGAGGAATAGGGTTTCATGTACTCTGGACCAGCAGCTCTGTTACATTCTCAATAAAAGAATTATACCTTGAACATGCAGATAGCAGAGTATTATTATGGGATTATTCCTCTTTTCCTCAAGAAGTTCACACATTTATTTATTTATTTGTTTGTTTATTTATTTTTACATTATCACTATAGTCATGTTGTAAAAGTAAGGTAACCACACCCCACCATGCACACACAAACACAAAAGAGAAACCTCAAGAAAAATAAAGTGAAAAAAAAGTCTAGACACCATCAGTTCTGTCTTTGGGATGGATAGCATTCTTTATCATAAGTCCTTTAGAGTTCTCTTGGGTCACAGGATAGCTGAGAAAAGTTGATCACCCTGTAATATTGTTGTTACTTTATATAAGTATATTTCCCATTGCATTTGCTCATGCAAGTTTTTTACTGAGAGCATTCTATTTATCATTTCCTATAACAGAA
Organism: Macrotis lagotis; assembly: GCF_037893015.1. Lineage (NCBI taxonomy): Eukaryota > Metazoa > Chordata > Mammalia > Peramelemorphia > Peramelidae > Macrotis > Macrotis lagotis. Next base: position 12,725,441 of record NC_133665.1, on the reverse strand, counting down.
CAGGATTTCATCTTTATCACATATCACAGTTTGTTCTGCCATTCTCCAACTGCTTGGTATCCTCTCAATTTCCAGTTCCCCATCACCAGATAAGAGCTGCTATAAATATATGCAGATGTAGATATAGATATAGATTCTTTTCTTCCCATATTTCATATCTTCTGGAATATAGACCTAAAAGTGGTCAAAGGATAGGCATGGTTTTATATCCTTTTGCCCTTTTTGGGAAAAGTTCCAAATTGCTCTATAGAATTGTTGAATTATTTCACTACTCCTCTAACAATGCATCAATGCTCAATTTCCCTACACCCTTCCAACATTTGTCATTTGTCTCTGTCCTATTAGATAATCCAATAGATATAAGGTAGTACTAATCCACATTTCTTCTATCAATATATTTATTCTTCTATCAAAATATTTAAATAGATTGCATTGATAATTGCATCTGAAAACTTTATATCTCTTGATCATTTATCAATTGGGGAATGGATTTTTTTAAAAAATAAATTTGACTCAGTTCTCTATGTTTGAGAAATGAGGCCTTTATCAGAGAAACTTGTTTCAATATTTTTCCCATGTTACTATTGCTAGCTGTCTTTCCCTCCATCCTATTTCTCCCATTCCCATTTATTCTGTTCTCTCTCCTTTCACCCTATTCCTCCTCAAAGGTGTATTGCATCTTATTACCCCATGATCTTTTCTCCTTGTATCACCTACAGCCCCCATCCCCTTTCTCCCATCCCTTTCCTTTCTAGATAGATATCTATACCCAATTGAGTGTGTATGTTATTCTTTCTTGAGCCAATTCCAATGAGAGTAAATCTCACTCACTCCCTCTTACCTTCCCCTCTTCCACTCCACTGCAAATGCTTTTTTCTTATCTTTTTTATATGAAATAATTTACCCTATTCTACCTCTCCTAATCTTTTTTCCAGTATATTAACCCTATTAACTCCATCTTTTTAATATATTATACCTTCAAATTGAATTCCCACCTGTGCCTTGCCTATAGATATTCTCCTTCTAAATGCCCTAATAAGTGAGAAAGTTCATATGAGTTATATCCCATGCAGGAATATAAACAGTTTAACATCCTTCCCTTATTATTTACCTTTCCTGTTTACCTTTTTATGCTTCACTTGAGTCTTATGTTTGAAGATCAGATTTTTGTTCAGCTCTAGTCTTTTCATCAGAAAAGCTTGAATGTTCATCAGAAAAGTTTCTCCTATTTCATTGAATGTCTATCTTTTTCTTTGAAAGAGCATGCTCAGATTTTTGGGTGATTGATTCTTGATTGTCATCCCAACTCTTTTGCTTTCTGGAATATCATATTCTAAGCCCTATGATCCCTTAATGTTGTAAGTCCACAATGATTGTAACTCCACAATTTTCTCCTTGTCTTAAGAGTTATAAAATTTGGCTATATTATTCCCGATCATTTGAGATCTCTTTCAGGAAGTGGATTCTTTCAATTTCTGTTTTACCCTCTGCTTCTAGGTTATCAAGGCAGTTTTCCTGGATAATTTTTTTGAAAAATAACATCTAGGCTTTTTTTTTTTTTTTGGTCGTGGCTTTCAGGTAGTCCAATAATTTAAAACTTATCTCTTTTGGATCTGTTTTCCACATCAGTTGTTTTTCCAGTGAGATACTTTACATTTTCTTCTAGTTTTTCATTCTTTTGGTTTTGTTTTATTGTTTCTTGATTTCTCTCAAAGTCATCCATTTTACATTTGAAGAATTATTATTTTTTTTAGTTTTTTTTGCAAGGCAAATGGGGTTAAGTGGCTTGCCAAGGGCTACACAGCTAGGTAATTATTAAGTGTCTGAGGCCGGATTTGAACTCAGGTACTCCTGACTCCAGGGCTGGTGCTCTATCCACTGCGCCACCTAGCTGCCCCCAAAGAAATTATTTTCTTCAGGGAACTTTTGTATCCCTTTTCCATTTGATCAATTCTGCTTTTTAAGACATTCTTCTCCTCATTGGCCTTTTAGACTGCCTTTTCAATTTGACCTAAACTCATTTTTAAGATGTTGTTTTCTTCAGTATTTTTTATATCTCCTTCACAAGCTGCTGCCTTGGTTTTCATGATTTTCCCCATATTAATATTATTTCTCTTCCCAATTTTTCCTCCATCTTCCTTACTTCATTTTCAAAATCTTTTCTGAGCTCTTCCATAGCCTGAGACCAATTCATATTTTTCTTGAAGCTTTTGAATGTAGAAGCTTTGACTTTGTTATATTCTTCTGAGTGTATATTTTGATTCTCCATAAGACTAGAGTAATTGGTTATATTTTATTTTCTTCTGTTGTTTGCTTATTTCCCTAGCCTATGATTTGATTTTAATTCTTTGTTAAGGTGGACTCTGCTTCTACAATGGAAGACATAATTTCCCAAGTTTTTCTGGATTATTATATCTGTTTTCAGGGATATCTGCAGGGTCCTGTAAGTTTTCAATTCCTCCAAGATCTTATGAGAAGCTATGACTACTCTCTTGACCTGTGCTCTGTCTGGCCTATGGATGACCACAGACAATCCTTTCTGCCCTGGAACTGTTAGGAGGGCCCCTGCTCCTTTGTAGGCAGTAAGACTTCTGTTGTGCTTCTGTTCCTTTTCCTGGAACTGAGGTTCTACGCTGTGACTCAGATCTGAATCACAGAGTACTGCCTCAGGGATAGCAAAAAGACCACTGTAATCTCCCTCAATCTCCTTACTGTTTGTAGATTGAGTACTCTGGAAGAAGCTGCCCAATGGCTCCCTGCCAGGTGACTTCCCAGGGCTACTCCTGGTCCTCTGGAGCTGGATCTGCACTGAGACCTGTGCTGGATTGGGCACCACTCTCACTCTGGTATTGCAGAATTTTCCTGCTGACTTTCCCAATTGTCCTTGGCAACCCCTGGTTGGGTCTAGAAATCATCTCTACTTCCAGGTGACCCATGGTCTATTCCTTGATGTCTAGAACTTTGTTTGGTCATGATCTGGGCTGTCTTGTGGGCCCTTTCTAATCCCAGAGCAACAGACCCTTCCTGAAAATCTTCCAAGTTGTCTTGGGCTGGAAAATTGATTCACTCAGTCTTTTGTGGGGTCTGCTACTCTAGAATTTCATTAGAATCACTTTTTAAAAGTATTTGGATTGGTTTTGGGGTGGAAGTCCATAGGAGTTCCTGACTTTACTCTGCCATCTTGGCTCCACCTCTGAGTTCACCTGGTGAATTATTCTTGACAGAATTGAAGAAGTAAAAATGCCAGGAGCAGAACTGAGGTTTGTATTATTACATTTGTTGATTTGACTCAGTCCTTTGATACCATTAGTTATGAGGGCTTATGGAAAATTATGTCAAAATTTGGTTGCCCAGAGAAGTTCATCAGTATTGTATGTCATTTTCATGACTGAATGCTTGCCTGAGTTCTGGATAGTGGACAATGCTCTCACACTTTCCCTGTCACCAATGGAGTGAAACAAGGCTGGGTGCTTATTTCTATGCTTTTTTTAGCATGATGTTTTCAGCCATATCATGAAAGCTTTCACTGAGGATGAACAAGGCATCAAGGTCAGCTGTCACATTGATGGTATATTCTTCAACTTGAAAAGGCTGCAAGCTAAAACTAAAGTGGAGGTAGTGTTGATGCATGATTTTCTGTTTGTAGATGATTGCTTTCAATGCAGTCTCTGAAGTTGAGATGTAACAAAGTATGGATTGATTTTCTGCTTCTTGTGCTAATATTGGCCTAATACCAAGGAAACACAGGTGTTCCATCAGTCAGCACCACAACATTCATATGTGGAATCATTGGGTACAACAAATGGAGAAGTTTAGAATATTGTGGATAAGTTCATTTACCTTGGCAATAAGTATACTTTCCAGGGAGGTTCATGTTGATAATGAGGTTGATATATAAATTGCCAGAGCTAGCTAAGTGTTTGGAAGACTACAAAGGAAAGTGAGAGAGAGAAGAGGTATTAGAATGACTACCAAACCAAAGGTCTAAGAGCTGTAATGCTGACCTCAATGCTGTATGCTTTTGGAACCTGAACAGTCTACCAGCAGCATATCAGGAAACTGAGGTGTTTCCATTTAAATTATCTGAGTAAGATTCTGAAGATCCTCTGGCAGATAAGATATCGGGCACTGAGGTTCTTTTTTTTGAAAGGCAATGGGGTTAAGTGACTTGCCCAAGGTCACACAGCTAGGTAATTATTAAGTTTTTGAGTTTCTCCTGACTCCAGGGTCAGTACTCTATTCACTGCACCACCTAGCTGCCCCTCTGAAGTTCCTTTGTGAGCTAAACTGCCAATCATCCAAACACCATTACAGAGACCACAACTCTGATGGGCTGCCCAAATTTTTTGAATGCCAAAAAGATTATTTTATGGAGAACTCACCCAGATAAGCTCTCATATGTATGTCAGAAAAAGCGATACAAGGATACTCTCAAGATCTCTCTTAAAAACTTAAAACTTGATTATGCACTATGGGAGACAACACTGGTATACTACTGCCCAGCATGTCCTGCCCTCATCAGAGAGGGTTCTGTGTTCTATGTGCAAAACAGAATTGAAGTAGGTCAGAGGAAATATGAGATATGCAAGTTTAGAGAACCCATGCTGAATGTTCACATGGACTGTGGTAGAACATTCCAAGTTTGTATTGTTCTGATTAACTCACACTGTAACTTAACTCTAACAGTGATGTCATTTTGCTCTTCTTCAAGAACAAAGATTAATAACTACTGAATTATTCTTTTTTTTAGGTTTTTGCAAGGCAAACGGGGTTAAGTGGCTTGCCCAAGGCCACACAACTAAGTAATTATTAAGTGTCTGAGGCCGGATTTGAACCCAGATATTCCTGACTCCAGGGCCGGTGCTTTATCCACTGTGCCACCTAGTTACCCCTCTACTGAATTATTCTTGAGGAGAATTGGACAAGGTACCTTTTCTCTAGCTTTCCAAACCATTTAACATTTTACACATTTCTGACATGGAAGTACAAGCCCAGGGTTGAAGGATGACACTTTATTTTGTATTAAGATGCATTATTATTGTGCTACTCCTATTTCAAATAACTTGGGGTTTGTTCCTTCACATTTCCCTGAATTATTTTCTTTCTGAAGGAATCAAAGAGATGGGAATGTGGTATAACTTGTATAGCTTTAGGGGATTAACATAAACTGAGTTGACAAAGAAAAGATAGTATGTCATGCTATCACAGGGCAGTTAAGAAAAAGGCAGTTGACTGCTTTATGAGAAATATGCCAGAAGAGACCCATAACAAGATAAATGGTGAGGCACCTCTGAGTCATAACATGGACAATGGGATTGCTGCATGGTATGATTGATCATGGATCCTTGTGAGCAGGTGAGCACAGACTGATTGCAAAGCCATCAGAGACACTCTCCAAGTATCGATAGACAAATTATATGGGCACCATAGTGCAAGTGCATTAAATACTTGACTTGGAGACAGAGAAGCCCAGTTTGAATCCTGTCTTTATTTCTTTTAATCATATCTCTTTTTCTGTTTTAATCATATTTATTGTCATTCCTGATGTTCTGGATTCACCTGAGGCAACTCCAACCTTTCAATTTAACTCAGTGTGAATCTTTGGGTTTCAGTTTATGACTGCTTCTTATGCCCTATGAGACTTAGGACAGGCATTTTATTTCTCTGAGTCTCAGCTTCCTCACATATAATGAGTTTGTTGGATTAGAAGTTCCTTCAACCTCTATGATCTCAAGCCCAGTTTCAGTTTTTGAGCCAATGTGAAGTTAGTTTTTTCCCTCAGGAACTTTTTGATGAGTTCATTGTGTTCTTAAACTTGGTCATTTATTTGTCTTTTCCTTTTCCTTATATGATAGGCTTTTTTGATTGCCTACCTGTTTTGATTCATTTACACCTTCCCTCCCTCCCTCCCCCTCTCTCTTTATTTCACCATTTATATTTTAAATACTGCCAATGTGTATTCATGAGAATTTTGTATTTTAAATATTTTTAAAGCTTGATTTCCATTGTTCATATTTTCTTCATCACTTTTTAAAATCTCTTGTTCAGTTGTGTCCAACTCTTTATGACTCTGTTTGGGGTTTTCTTGGGCAGAAATAATGGAGTGGTTTTCTATTTCCTTCATCAGCTCATTTTATAGATGTGGAAACTGAGACAAATAGGGCCAAGTGACTTGTTCAGGATCACACTGCTTCAGCAAGATAAGTCTTTCTGACTCCCATCCTGACACTGTATCCTTTCAACTACTTAACTATCCAACATTATTCCCCTTGTAGATTCAACTGCATCAATATTGAGAATGTAGAGAAATATCATGTTTTCTGTGATAGGAGGTGTTGAATAACAGATAGTGGGAAAAAAAAGCATTGAATTGACAATTTGGACACCTAAATCTTTGTCCTGGTTTTACCATTAACTCAGATATGTGACCTTAAGCAAATGTCTTTATTTCTCTGGATTTCCACTTCCTCATCTATCAAGTGAGAGAGTTGTAGTAGATGATCTATATAGTTCCTTCTACTTCTAGATTCTATAGGATAGGAACTGTAACTGAGATTTCATGGGTATAGCGATCTCAGTTTCAGATAAGGAAACTCCCTTTGTGAAAGCAAAATGGCATCTTCTAGCTAGTATTTATGTAGCATTTCAAGATTCACAAGGCACTTTACAAATATTATCTTGTTTGAGACAACAATTTTGGGAAGTAGATGTTATTATTTTCCTCATTTTCCTGGATGAAGAAACCGAGGCAGTCATATTAAGTGATTTTCCTGGGGTCCCAAAGCTAGTAAGTATCTGAGGATGGATTAGAACATATATTTCCTGAGTCCAGGTCTAGAGCACCATAAACTACACCATCTAGTTGCCCTTTCCTAAGTCTAGACAATCAAAAAGAAAAAACCCAAACCCTGATTTGCAGCATCTGCTTATTTCCAAAGTGTAAATAATTATACTGATGATTCAAGATAGCTCCAGCATGCTCTTGACATCAAGTTTAAACTGTGGAGCACAGGGCTGAATACAGTATTCCAGATATAGTTTTACCAGGTCAAAATCCAATTCATTTTTCCAAAAGACGATGCCTCTCTTAATGGAGCCTGAGGTTGTATTAAGTTTTTTTGACTGTCCCCATTGGTGCCTTTACACAGCTTTCCCCCTTGCCTGGTGATTCTAAATGAGCCTGAATCTATTAAAATCTCCAGATCTTTCTCAAGGAATTGCCTAATCATGCCTCTCTCATTCTATGTTTGGAAAGTTGAGTTTTTCAATTCAAGTACAATTACCTTCTATATTACAGGGGTTAGGGGTGCAACAACCCAGTAATCTGGAAGATTCACATAAAATTTTTAGCTCTCCCTTTTTACTAAATAAGTATGAATTATTATGTTAAAATAATGTTGATATTATACGATGCTATACATAAATTTTACGCATTTCTGAGTTTTAAAATGTTTTCGGTGGTCTCTGCTGGCCTTTCATATTTTATTTGTGGTTTCTGTAAAACTCCCAAAAAGTTCCTATTTAATTTTTCATATTGACCTGTGATATATCAAAACCTCAATGGGGAAAGTTGTAATGTGGAACTGTATAATTGTATAATATTTTACATTTAACTCTATTGAAATTCAAATCAACCAAGTACTCTAGCATCTCAAGATTTTTTCTGGATCCTTAGTTATGCAGAATGTTAGCCATCTCTTCCACTTTTATTTTATTTACAAATTTGATAAAATTGCAATTGATGCTTTTATCTATGTCATTGATAATAAACCCCTCCATATCTATTCCATATTTCTACACCATCCCCCAACTGTGCCAAAGTATCCTCTGTGCTACTTCTATTATACCTACACTCTAATCAGGTGTTTTGACCCAGGTAAAAGGGGGCCCAAAGTGATGAGGATTTTAATGTAAATTTCTTTTTTTCCCAATATTTGGACTATGAAGAAGCATCCCTTCCTCTAGGTAACCCTTCTAATTTCTCCTAAAGAGGAATACTGGTAGAACATGGAAGTCGGCATTGTCCTTGTCTATTGGTAGAGTAAGAAAATGATTTGAGGGACCCCAAGACATATTGTTTTATCCTTAAATATGTCCTCACTGATGCCTGAAATTCAGCCATTGCATGCATCCATACCTTATCTTTTATCTTGATTATTCCTTGAATAATAGGAATAAGAGTAGGAGCCGGACCTGTAGCTAATTGAGATAGAGAACTCCTGGATGATGAAAGTCCTCTATCAATGTAGCTCAATTTCTTCTATGTAACTTATACATAGTTTTAGAAATCATTAAGAAGTAAAGTTGCTACTTGCTCAGGGCAGTCACAGAGCTAATATGTATCAGAAACAGGACTGAAACCTAGATCTCCCTGGCTCCAACTCTATTTATTTACTATGCTGTACTGACTTCCCATAGGAATGATGACTATCTGATTTTATGTACCTTTAAGTATGGCAAAATACTTTAAACATTTATTTATCTAGCTATATCTTTCAATCTATCCATCTATCTAAAATTTGATCTCTACAAAAACCTAGGTAGGTGAAGTTATTATATATACTTTGCAGATGAGGAAACTAAGACCCAGAGAGGTTAAGTACATTGCCCATGGTCACACAGCTAATATGTTTTTGAGAAAGGAATCAAACCGAGGATTTCCTGACAAAAAGTCCAGCACTCTGTTTCTGATATTGTTCCTGACACTCACCATCTAGCACAGAGACTTGAGATTTAATAAATGTAAAATGGACTGAATTAAAAAGGATAGACTTATCAGATAGCTGTTCGGGAGGTGGAAGCATCTAAAAGGAGTGAAAAGGGCATCAAAAAAGAAAGAATGAGAGTGTCTGTAATAAACAAATTGGGCAACCTTACTTGAATGTAATAGGTCAGCCTAGAAGACCGATTTTATTCATGATTCTAAAATCAAATAAGAAGGGATATTTACCCTTCTTCTGCTATAGAAAGATCATCTTTACCTGACAGTACAACTGGACTTGGAAATCTGGTAAAATATTTCACTTATTGGATAAAGTCCTGGGATTCACCCTAACTTTATTTTACTCTGATTTATTCTTCTTCCAAGGTCTCACAATACAATGATAGATGGCTCAAAATTGCTGACACATCATTAGGATTATTGAATTAAAAATTCAAGGAGCTAGGAACATTGACACTAAGTAGTTGGAATAATTGCCAAATGGCAGAGCATTTCTATTTAAATCAAATGTCTTCCATTCAGGATGATTATTTCCTGTTTTGTTGCCAACCTGCTTTCTGAGAGGGGAAAAGAATATGATGAGTTGGGAAGAAAGCCGAACAGTCCTTTAAATCAGGAGACCTGGATTCTGGGCTTGATTCTGTCATTAACTCTTGTTGGGACTTTATCCATTTCTTTGGGTCTTGATTTCCTTCATCACTCTCTGTTGCATCAGGACTATTTGCTGTCCCCTAACCCACAATATTCTATCACCCATCTTGGTGCCTTTACACAGCTTCCCCCTTGCCTGAAATGTACTCCATCCTTGCCTCTTTCTCTTGATTCTCTATTTTTCTTCAAAGCTCATCGTATACATTGCATCCTGCAAGAGGACTTTCCTGATTGCCCCCCCCCCAACTATTATTGTTTTGTTTCCTAGTGAAATTATCTTGTTATACTAGGTAGGTATGACAGTTAGGTGGCACAGTAGTATATAATGTGCTGTGCCTGGACTTAGAAAGACTTCCTGAGTTCTTCAGGAACTTCAGAACTTCAAATGAGTTCTAAGATACTAGCTATGTGATCCTGGACATGTCACTTTACTCTGCCTCAATTTCCTCCTCTGTAAACTGAGCTGGAGAAAAAGATGTCAACTATTCCAGTATCTCTGCCAAGAAAAATCTCAAATGAGGTCATGAAGAGTTGAATAAGACTGAAATGACTGAACAATAAAAATATTTGGTAAATATTTCACCTTGTCTTTTCATGGGTTTGAATTATTTCCTGATAGAATATAAGCTTCTTGAGGGCAAGGATGGTTTAATTTTAGTCTTTGTATTTAGCATATTACCTGAAAGATAGTAGTTAATTAAATTTAGTTAATTTAGTTAAAGTAGTTAATTAAAGTTAGTTAATTAAAATGTCTGTGATTGATTGATTCATCTTCTGTAAATCCTTTCTTTGTTGTCTGTAAGGAATTTTGGATTCCATCCAAATATATATAGAGTCCAGAATGAAGGTGGTCATGACCCCTTTGGTAAACCCACATCTAGACTGTTTTCTTCTAGCTTTGGAAGCCTCATTTTAAAAATAAAAATTACCAAATCAGAGCAGGGATCAAGGAAGACAACTGAGATGGTAAGGAGATTTGACACGATGGCATAAGAGAAGTGAGGAGGATCATTTGAAGAACCTGAAAAGGTTTTGTCTGAGGAAGAGAAGATTTGAAGGAGACATGGACACTAGATGATATTATTTAATGGATTGTATATGTGGAAGAAGGATTAGGTCTGTTTTGCTTGACTCCAGAGTGCAGAATTAGGAACAATTAATGTAAATTACATAGAGGTAGATTTGGTTTCCATAGCAGGAAAAAATTACTAAATTAATTTTTCCAAAATGGAATAGGCTGCCTCACAAAGTAATGAGTTTTAGGGGCAGCTAGGTGATGCAGTGGATAGAGCATCAGCCCTGGAGTCAGGAGTACCTGAGTTCAAATCCAATTTCAGACACTTAATAATTACATATCTGTGTGGCCTTGGGCAAGTCACTTAACCCCATTACCTTACCAAAAAACCCAATGTAATGAGTTTTCTCTCTGTGGAGATCTTTAAGCCAACTTTTGATGATTCCTTGTCAGACTGGGATCTAACTAGATTATCTCAGAGATCTCTTTGAAATAAAGGATTCTGTGATTCAAAAATTGCAATTTGTTCTTGGTAGCAACCCTCCCTCCCCACATTTTTAGGAAGGAGAAACCGTATGATTGAATTAATATAGGGAATTGTCCAGTGAGAAACTTCCTTTACCCAAGAAGTGAATAGCATTCCTCCCTCCCCAATTTAGAGTTAAGAAATTAAATGGTTTGCCCAGTGTCTATACAGCCTTATATTTCAGAATAAGGAAATGGACTCATTTTCCCAAGTCTAAGGTCAATTCTTTATTGACAGTCTTTCAATGTTTTTCTATAATGCTTTTTAATACAAAGAACTGCAGCTTCTACAAACTTAGAGGTATTTCTTCTTTGTCCCCTCCAGCTGTTCTTTCTCCTTGGCTGCCCCACACCCCTCCTTCCATCCCTTCTCAACTCCCTCTTCCAACCCCTCTCTCCCTAGTCAACATATACACAATTTGACTTTATCCCAGCCTTGGGACTCAAGGCTGTAAAACCCTGCAGTCATTTCTTTGAGTACTAGATTTATAGCCTTGCTCAGATCCTTGACTTTGGAGAGTAGGTAGGAACAAGAGAGAGCAGGGGCAACTGAGTGGGCTGTGATTCTTAGAAAAATTTGATTTTTCTGTGAATTACTCCCCAGTCCCTTCCTTCTTCCCACTAGGGAGAATTACAGTGTAAAAGTCATTCCCTTGGGAGTCCTCACACTCTCATTCCTCTTCCTCCTCCACACCATTCTTGCACAAGTCATGTTTACCTTCCAATCCTCCTCTTGCTCTTGGTCTGCTGCCATAGGACCAGTGGGGTTTGGAAATGTACTCTTCATATCTGTGTTTGCTTTCCAAAGAGCAAACTGGAGACACAGGGCTAGAGAATCAAGGCTTTCCAGATTTTCCCTACTCCCCTGCTTCAGCTAGCAAGTAGCATTCAGGGTGAGAGTGAAATTATCTCCAATAGATGTATTTGAATGGCAAGAGGAAACCTGAAGTGAGGTGTGTCTTTTTTTCTCTCAGGAGGGAAATGGGAAGGCTCTTATTGGTGATGGGAAGGGAATCAAGTACAAAAAGCTAGAGAAAAGATGCAGGGAGCCTGGAAGATAGATAAATAAAAGAAAGAAAACTTTAAAAGAAGATTGAAATTACAAAGAAGAGGGGTGCTAAGTGGTTCAGTAGATATAGCACCGGCCCTGGAGAGAGGAGGACTTGAGCTCAAATCCAGCTTCAGTCACTTAATAATTACCTAGCTGTGTGACCTTGAACAAGTCCCCTAACCCCATTGTCTTAATAGATAAAATTTTAAAAAATTAGACAGAAGACCAACTTTTTGGCAGGCAAGGGAATGGTTTCAAACAAGAGTCAGAAAAAAACAGACTTCTTAGACTGCTGGGAAAGGATCATGGGAAAGAATAGAGTGGTCAGGGAACCAGAGAGAAGAGAGTCAATAGCAGACTCCTTCAAAATTGAACAAAATTAGATTTTCCATGTATGTGGATTGCTTAATTTCTAAATTATCTGTACCTTTATTGTTGTTCAGTCATCTCTGTTGTGTTTGACACTTAGACTTGGGTTTTCTTGGCAAAGATACTGGAATAGTTTACCATGTCCTTCACCAGATCATTTTATATATGGGGAAACTGAGGCAAATGGGATTACATGACTTGCTCAGATTCACATTACTAGTAATTGTCTGAGGCCAGATTTGAAGTCAGAATGGTGAGTCTTTCTAAACATAGACCTAGCATGCTATCCACTGTTCTACCTATAAACATTTATTAAATATCTTTTAGTGCAATGCACTAGGAAACTTTTTTTTGGTGGGGTCTCAACATGCATGTTATGGTTGGGGGGAGTCTGAGAATGCATGTTTTATTTTGTACCTTTAATTTATCTTGCTTTCCTTACCCTCATGGAGCTTCTGTTCAAATTGAGGACCTTAGATAAATAAATAACTGTAGCCACTGCTTTTTTTTTTTAAGGCAATGGGATTAAGTGACTTGCCCAAGGTCACACAGCCCTGACTCCAGGGCTAATGTTCTATCCATTGTGCCACCTAGCTGCTCCCTTGTAGTTACTGCTTTTAACCCATGCTTATGATAAACAATCTATATATCTCTACAGAGGTTTTGAATATACAACACAGAGCACCCTGGTCCCTGGCCATCACCTGAAAGCCAAGTAGATTATAGTTCACTCCACCTCCAGGATTTTGTAGTACCCTTAAGGTATTTTTGGAGAGGCAGTGACTAGGCTATCTTCATATGGTTCCACCTATGGTATTCCTTCAAATATTGAGGATAGTCTCCTGCATTCCAGTTTCATTAGCTAGTTATTTTCAGACTCTTTTCCACAGAAATATTTACATAGTTCTTTCTCTCAATGACCTAGAATTCAGAAGGGTAAGGCAAAACATACAAATGAGATTGTTTAGGAATGGATAGTAATAAGGGGCAAGAGAGAGATCTGAGGATGGGAATGTAGCAATTTTGAGTCAAAAAGAATTTGTTTTGCTTGACTGTGCATATTTGTTACAAGAAATTTATTTATTTATTTTTCCAGTGGTGTGGGAGTAGGAGACAAAGAGAATAGACTTCTGCTAATTATAAAGACAGTACTAGAGATATGAAATGTTGCATATACTTTCATATGAGGTCACTGTATTCTTAATTTTACTTAATTGTTTTACTTTCTTGCAGGAGAACTCTCACAATGTGGGAGTAATATATAAATGTTTGTACTGTAAAAACAAAACTCATTGAAAAATAGCAAAAAAAGAAAAGTAGTTTAGGAAAATTTGGGAAGAGAGACTACTTTCAGCTGGTAAGATGAGGTAGTAGGAGGCATCATCTCTGGGGCTAAAAGAAAAAATACAACCAGTCCAAAGATGGTGAAGGAGGGAGAGGGGAGAGATGACAAGAATGTCTAGCTGCAGAAGAGGATAGAAGGAAACTAGGCAACTGTTATTTATATTGCACCTTTGGCCAGGGATTTATAGGACCATCACTCTTTGGGAATTTTCTTATATTTTTCTCTTTTTGACATATCATAACCCATCCCAAGGCATTCCCTTTGAACATGGATGTTTGTTTCATTTTGTTCCCAAACCAACCCAACCCCATTGTCTTCAAAAAAGGTGGGAGAGTTCTCAACGACGGTAAGAGCCCTGAGACTAACAATACAGTTATAATGTTTAGACTTTATTTCGGTAAATAGAAATTACAAAACACAGACAGCACAAACAGCCTCTAAAAAGGATGTATAACTAACTCTCTTTTCTTCTTCATTGTGTCTCCATTTCCCCCAGGGATTAATTTATCTTTTATATTCCTTGTCTCCAAAAGGTGAAAGTCCTTGGAAAACTAAAACTTTCTCTTCCTGGTAAGCTTAATTCCTTTTAGGGACCTCTACAGATTTACTTTTATGTGGCTGAGAATCCTCTCAAGAGGAATGATTTGGTATTGCTATAGAGTTAATCCATGCTCCCCCGGGGTGAACCCCACATGTTTTAGCAATCTATGCAGTCCTCCAGATATATAGTTCTACCCTGTGGTTAATGAATGTCTGAAAAGCACTTGAGTTCAATAGTCATTATGGAACAAATGAATGAAAGATTGGAAAACCCCCCCATCTATTACTATGCACAACTTGAACAATGCCAGGAGAAACAACAGAGCAACTTTAGACCAAGATAAAGCCTGATCAAGGAGGTACAGAGACCAAGCTGTAATACTGAAGAGCAAACTCAGACCTTGCCCTTCTTGATTACTGGGAATTAAAGTCCTGGAGAAAAGAATTGATTTTCTAAGGACCTCAAATTATAAACTCTTTCATGGAGATTTCAATCTTAGAATAGTTTTATAAGTTTGGAGGACTATGAGACTCCAAATGCTTCCCTCTTTTGGGGGAGCATCGACACTATTAGAATAGTTCTTGGAAAAATAAGAGAAGAAATTGGAGAAGAAAGAATGATTTTAGCTGTGTGACTGTGGGCAAGTCACTTAACCTCATTGCCTTGAGGAAAAAAAGAATTATTTTGCTGCTTATCGATCCAGTTTTGAGTTTTTTTGTGCTTTGTGATTTTGTCAGGTTAAAAAAAGAAAAGCCAAAACCCTCTGCTATATTTAGTGAACTATTAGCCCAAGTGATTGCATGGAAACAGAGTAATTTTATCTTATGTATAAACTTGCAGAACTAAGTTTAAATATTTCTAGGGAAGAAATTGGGTGGAGGGGGAAGTAAAATAAGACAAACTTTGTTTTCCTAGGGGAAACCTGATGGTAGGAGCATGAGCCAGTGATTAATATGTGAGAAACCTCTAAGGATGAACTTCATTTCTGTTCATTTAGTCTTAGAGCTTTACTTTTGGGATACACATTATAATACTCTCTTTCTATAGTGAAGTAGTTTTTGGATACACTTAAATTCAATGACAACAGTAATTCCAGATAAAGGATGGGAATTCAGAATAGCTTGGAAAGACTTGCATGAACTGAGTGAAATGAGCAGAATCAGAAGTATATTGTATATACCAACAGCAAAAATGGGTGATGATCAATTATGATGGACATGCACCTTTCAGCGGTATAATAATCAAAGACAATTCTAAAAGATTTGTGATGAAAAATATCATTCATATCTAGAGAAGAATCTGTGGAGTTTAAATGCAGATCAAAACTTGCCATCTTCATTTTTTATGTTAAAGATCTTATGTATTATGTCTTTTTTCTCTCTATGTTTTTCCATTTGAATTAGTTTCTTCTTTCACAACATGATTAACATGGATCTATGTTTAGCAAGGTTATATATATATGAATAATTTATATTAAATTGCTTTCTGTCAGGAGGGAGGGAGGGAGGAAGAAAAATGTAAAACTCAAAACCTTGCAAAAAATGATTGTTATAAACTACAATTGCATGTGGCTGGAAAAAATAAATAAAATTTTTAAAAAAGAAATTATTTAGTTCAGTTCTCATTTTCTAGATGAGAAAAGTTAGTCAATCCTGGTGCATGCCTGTAATCCATGCTGTTAGGGAGACTGAGACTGCTGGATAGATTGTGTTAAAGAGTTCTGAACTGCAGTTTGCCAGTCAGATGTTTACCCTAAGATACTAGACTGCCTAAAGAGGGGGTGAATCATCCTAGGATGAAAAGAGTAGGTACAAGCTTCCATTCTAAACAATAAAAAAAGCAAAAAGATTTGTTCAGTGTCACCCAAATCATAAATGAAAGTGACAGGAATTAACACAACTTTTCTGACTCCAAATAATGCACTTCCCACTACACCACACAGTCACAATTCTTATTGGTAAAATTTACCCTTTAGATTCTGCTTCTGGAGTGGGTATATCCACATGCAGCATGGATATGTGCATTTATATACGCTTGCACACATGGAGGAGGCGGCCAGGATGGTGGGGGGAGAAAGCAAGCAGGGTATACAGAGTGTACCAAAAATTGAGAACACTCTGATATGGGCTCTGTCTGGACCACCTGTGTACAAATTTCTATGAGTGGGTTTGTATGTTTAAAGTGGGAACAAGCAGTTTGTTGAGATGTAGGGGTAGGAGTGGCTCCCCTTTTATCTTTTATTTTTGACAATGAAAATGAGAATATGGAGGGACCAAGAAGGAGGAGAGTAAGAAGGTCAGGGGATGGAGAATCCAAACACAACCATAAGAACAATGATGATTACTTCCAATTTTTTTAGCATTTTACTGATTTACTTTTATATCTCTTTTGATGTCATATTGTAACAGTAGGCAGCCAAATTGTTAAGTCATTTTTTCAGTCATGACCAAAAACTCATTTGGGGTTTTCTTGGAGGTAATGGAATGGTTTGGAATTTCTTTCTCCGACTCATTTTACTGAAGAGGAAACTGAGACAAACAAGGTTAAATTACTTGCTTCTTTTCTTTTCTTTTTTTCCTTTGCTTTTTAAATTTTGAGATTTAGTATCTCAATCAGGATGAAGGACATTAGCCACTATTGTTCAGAATGGAAACTTGTACCTACTTATTCCATCCTAGGATGATTCACCTCTCTTTAGACACCTAGTATCTTGGTTCACACACCTTTCGACAAACTACAGTTCAGAACCCTTAAGCTCAATCCATCTATCAGCCTCAGTCACACAGCTAGTAAGTATCTGATACCTGATTTGAACTCAGAAAGATGTCTTCCAGACCCTAGACCTGATTCTACATCCATTCTGCCATCTAGCTGTCTTAATCTAATAATAATCTTTAATGTCTTATTGGAGAGAAATTGATAGTTTGCAATCATTTTTGGATAGGAATATCAGGGAATGTGGCATAGGATGGGTTATTTTTAGTGGGAGGAAGTAGGTCAGAAATGTCTAAATTATTAAGGTGTTTTAGAGGAAGGGCATATCCAGTCTGGGTGGTAGCAGGGAGGAAGGTTTCATGGAAAGAGTACTAGACTTGGGTTCAAATTATGTCTTTGTTACTTGCTACTTATGTGAACTTAAGTGAGACCTTTTCTTTCCCCGAGCCTCAGTTTTCTCATCTGTAAAAAATGGGACTAGATCATCTTTAAGACTCCTTATAGCTATTGATTCTACAATCCTAGAGGTAGTAGTATATAGCAGATAGAGATTTGGACTTGGAGTAAAGAACTACCTCAGACACAGTTGACTTCGTGACCCTTGGAAAGTCATTAACCTTTCTGAGTCTCAGTTTCTTCCTACTCCAAGACTTCTAAGACCCCTTAGAGTTTTAAATTCATGATCCAATGATCCTATAATCCTAGAGAAAAGGATGTATTGAGGAAACAGGATGATTAAAGCAAACTATGCTTATTTTACAGTAAAGCCTGGGGAGGTTCAAAGAGAAGGCAGAGACCTCCAAAGAATGTGAAAGAATTTTATTCTATAGGTGAATTATAGCTATACTGTGTCCTGTGCTGCCTGGCCATGTTAGATGCCCCTGGCTTTGGCTTGTACCAAATAACAAAGATTAAACCTTTGACATGACATGACATGACCTGATGGCCTCAGAGTAGTAAGATGGCTCAGTGGGTAGAATACTGGGCTTAGAATCAGGAAGATTCATCTTCATGAGTTCAAATCTGGCCTCAGACACTTACTAGCTTTTGTGATCCTGGGCAAATCATTTGACCCTGTTTGTCTCAGTTTCTCATCTATAGGATGAGCTAGAGAAGGAAAAGACAGATCATTATGGTAACTTTGCCAAGGAAACCCCAAATTGGAGTCATGGAGAATCAGACACAACTGAAACAACTGAATAACAGCATGGTGGTTGATCTAATTACTTATTTTAAACCTGAAAACAAGCATTATCAGGTCTTAAACTATTAAATGGGGCTCTCATTGAGTGACCATGAATCATTTTAGAGACCATCATTTTCAGGTTGATTTGTAGGAGGAGGCTGTTTAACCTTGGAACATTTCACAAACATGAACTATATGCCTACTTTAACCACTCATCCTCCTGTGAAAATATTAGGGCCAAACATCTCCCCCACCCCACCCCCTGCATCTGCAATCTGTCCTCTTGAGAAGGAAAATCTGTTACAGCTTGGGCAGGGGATGAGTAATTGGAGTTTAGAAAAATAAATATAATGAATATGCTGCATTAGTCTGAGTAAGATCATGTTCCTTTGTGTTCCCTATTCATATAATACAGAGAAACCAGGCCTTCCTATTTGGGAATAATTTCTCTTTCTCTTCTCTTCATCAGCATATGATATTATCATTAACAGAATAGGCAAAAGTGGTTTAGTTTGTTTTAAGTCATGCTAAAGCTGAGGAGAAGCCAGGATGCTGTAATGGGAAATAGGATGGTCAGAAGATATTAGTTCTACTCCCAGCTCTGACACTGTGGTGTCTGAAATTGTCCAATCTGTAAGGAAAAAAAAACATTGAGAGAGAGCTTTGAGCTATTAATCATTTATTAAAGGGACCAGAACTCTTTAATGAATAGGATCTCAGATCTTCCTCATCATCTAAGATGCCCCCTGAGTCACAGGATCTTGTTTTGTTTAGTTTTGAACAGGTTAACACCTAGACACTTAGGAGATGCAAGGAAAAAATACAAAATCCCATTGGGTGATGTGCCTTGCTTTTGAGGGTCAAAAATTATGTATCAGCCAAAATAATGTAGGGTAGTTACAGGTTGGATGAAGCATGGGATATCTCTACTAATTAACTAATCATAAGATGATGACTTCTCCTCATTTTGGGCAAGAAATGATGGTGGGTAGTACAGAAATACTAAAACAAATTGGGGGATTTTTCCAGGTCATTCCATCTATGAAAGGCTTGGACATGGAATTTAAGTAAAACAGAATGGAGATATCATTGTCAGCATTCTTGTGTTACACAATTGAGCTTCATAACTGATAGATAAATGGTGCACAGTGAATTAAATTAAAGTTTGAGGCCTATTATAAAGACCTGCTACAAGAATCTACCTTATCTAATTATCCCAAAATGATTTATGTAAAATATGTATTAGTTTATGTTTACTTTTGTACTATTATTAGATAAGTGACTAAATGCATATTACTAGATGAGTATATCACTAATAATTGCTAGTAATTGTTATCCCATTATGGAATCACACAACAATCACACAATCAAAAAATTATGTAAGCTCTTTAAGCTTAAAAATGCATTTAAGATCTTTGGGGGTACCCTGTATAAGGAAATGATTTAAATATATAAGAATAAAAATTATTTCTAAATTGATATATCACAAAAATATGAAGAAATAATTTTAAAAGTAGAATTTTAAACTCAATATATATATATATACATATATATATATATAAGACATATAAGAAATGGTCCAATTAACTAATAGAGAAATGCAAATTAAAGTCAATTCCACTTCATATACATTAGTTTAGCAAAGATGACAAAAAGAAAATGATAAAAATTGGAGAACTATAGGAAAACAGACATATTAATGTACTTTAAGTTAGAACTGTGAATTGATCTAGTCATTCTGGAAGACAATTTAGAATTACCCCCCTAAAATCCACTAAGCTATAAAAATCAGGTTTATACTCCATAAGATTAAAGAAAAAGGAAAAATGTTCATAAATGTACATGTAACCTATAAATTTATAAAACATTTATAGCCTCTCTTTTTCACAGTAGCAAAAAAGCTAGAAGTTAGGAGAGTACCCACCTATTGGGGAGGATGGCTAACAGATTACAAAATATGAATGCAATGGACAGTTTCAGAGGAAACTGGAAAGATAGCTATGCTTGACTATGAAGTGATGCCGAATGAATTAAGCAGAACTAGGAGAACAAGTTTAACTTTAAAAGACTTAAGAACCTGTTTAATGCAATGACCAACCTCAATTCCAGAGGACCACAGAAAAAAGCATGCTACCCTCTTCTTGGCAAAGTGGAACCACAGATGTAAAAGGAGACATACATTTGTGGACATAGTAATGAAGGAATTTGTTTTGTGTTACTATGCATTTTTGTTGTAAGTAGTTTGTGTGTGTGTGTGTGTGTGTGTGTGTGTGTGTGTGTGTGTTTATCTTGTTTTGCTTTATTTTAACTGATGGAGGGGATAGAAAGAAAACAATTGCTTATTAACTAAAAAAATTTGAAATATAAATTTCAAAACATTGAGTTGAATTACAGGACAACCACATGGTTCACATACTTAGGCAAGATAGTAATAGAATCTAAAAGAAGTGATATATTGAAAGAGTATTTTGTGAGATTTTGACATTTCTGAAACACAGTTTCTGAAACTACAGGAGATCCATTCCTTTTCTCCTGTGGTGTGTTGGGCATGTCATTTTTTTTTCTCCAGAAGGCTGAAGTCACTGGTTCAAGGTCCCATATTTAATCTTTGTTTCAAGGGAATACAGTCTTGTTGTATCAGATGCAATAATCAAATAATCAATAAGCAATTATTAAATGTCCACCATGTCAGGCATTGTACTAGATGCTGGGAACAGGAACCTAAAGACAAAAATGAAGCAGTTCTTGACCTCAGGAAGCTTACATTTTTTGGCGGGGAGACAATATAGCCAAATGTGAAATGTAAAGAAAAATAGACGCAGTATAATCAGTATGGGGTGTTGGGGTGTGGTATGGATCAAGAAGGACTTCATGTAGAATGTGACACTCTAACGAGATTTCAAAGGAAACATGGGATTTTAAAAGACAGACGAAGAGGGAGTGAACTCAAGCAGGGGGACAGTCAGCACAAAGGTGGAATTAATTGTATTTATAGAGTATGTCTCTTTCATAGAGATGAAAGTCTAATAAGGCTAGAAGAATAGGTTGGGACTAAATTGTGGAAGACTTTAGATTTCAAACAGGAGTTTGTGTGCCTGGCAGATCACTGGGGAATTTGAACTGACTCACATAACTTGAGTGTGATTGTTGTAGTGTGAAGCTCTGAGTTACGTTGTACCCATAAGCCTAGTGGGTGACTGGGGTATAGGATATCAGTTTTTACATTAAGTTCAACAGTCACACTAACTGCTTTTTTGTTTATGTTAAATTGAGTTGGTAAAATTAACATAGGTCTCTTTGACCAGAATCTTTTTCCTAAGAACTTTTGAGAGTCTAAGAGCTTAGATAATTTGGGTGGTTCAAGGACTAAGCAAAGATGATTTTGAAAATGCTCATCCCCAGAATAATTCCTTAGATCCTCTCTTTTGATGTCTTTCAGAAATTTTGATTCGGCCTGCAGGAAAATTTTCTTAGAGGTCATATTATGTATACCTATAACTACAGAAACAGCATAGTTTTCAGTTTTTTTTGCAGCAATAGTCTAAGAGACCACAAGAGGGGGCATCTACTCCATGGGAGTAGCAGTGCTCTTTTTTCCTACTTTGTTTTCTTGAGGAACTCTTTCAATATCTATATTTTCTTTTTCTCTCTCCTTGTCTATGAGCAAATTTCACTTCCTCTTAGTATTTCTTGCTCCTTTGCCCTATCATGTTACATTTTCCTTCTTTTTCCTTTCCTTCCTCCATTTTAAAAGATCATAATAAATATGAAAATATATTAGATTTTTTAAAAATATTGAATTGATTTTGTAATAATCTCTGGTCTTCTTAATTTTTTTTGTTGTGGATTTAGCAATCACCAGTATACTTTCATAAACATTTCAGTAATCAAAGAAAAAAAGGATTATATATGAAACTGTGAACTATTCTAGAAAGTTTGTTTTTTTAAAACAATGTTTATTAAATCTAACATAGTAATTACAAAATTGCCTGAATTGTATTTATCTCTTTTTTGTATTTTTAAATATTTTGGGGGGGTTGTTTTCTTTTTTTCCTTTTTTTGCATGTAATTGTTCATGAGTTCTCCCCGATCAAGCATAGAAGTCCTCCTTTGTAACAACTATAGTTACGTAAAGCAAATTGAACAAATTAGCTCTGTCTAATAAAGCAAATTTCTTTCCACACATCTAGTCCATCTCTTCCAAGAGGTGAGAGGAATACTAGTCTTGGAATCAATCACAAGGATGAATGGAACACTGTACATTTCACCTCAGGCCAATAAATGGCATAGTGGAAACTTGGAATCAACAAGATGAGTTCAAATTTCCCCCTCAGATTCTTAGTGTCTATTTGTGCCTGGCTAAGCAACCATGGCCTCTCAACCTCAGTTTCCTGTCCTGTAAAATAGAAATAGTAGTTGCATCTCAAGATAACTCATGTGAAGTGCTTTGTAAGTCTTAAAGGGCTATGTTGTTTAGTGGCTCTTCTTGGACTCTTCCTGACTTGATTTAGGGTTTTTTTGGGAAAAGATAGTGAGTGGCTTGCCATTTTCTTCTCTAGCTCATTTTAATTGAAGCAGAGTTAAATGGCTTGCCCAGGGTCATACAGCTATTAGGTGTATAAGGCTAACTTTGAACTGAGAAAGATGAGGTTCTTCCTTATCATACATTAGAGATACAACCATTTCCCTCCCAGGTTCTAAACCATATGCTTCAGAAGACATTTTAATCTTTTCTTGTCTTTCTTAATATAAGAGGATGTCAAACTTCTCTTGAATCTGATTATGAATTTTATTATGTATATGGCCAAAAAATTCTTCTCTAACTGAAATTTTTCCATTTTAATTGAATCCATCTCCTCTGAATTGTTCCTTTGTGGACAGAGAGATCTGCTAAGACTCCTCATTATCATTGCCATAAGGACAATTTTTAATTACCCTATAGCTTTTCCTGAAATAAAAGTCTCTACATTCCTCTAACTTCTTGGTAAAGGTGGCTCCCCTATGTTTGGAACTGAAAGAGTGAGTAGCTTATAGTTGCCTTAGGAATTTTAGTGTGCTGGCTGATGTTTCCAGATGAAAATGACCATTTATCTCATTCTCTTTTGAGACTAAGTTTTGTATTCAGCTCAATCTAAGAATGGTCTATTAAGCATTACCCATGCCCAGAGAACTGTGCTGAGTCCTTGGGAATATGCAAAGATGAAATAAGACATTGTCTTTAAAGAAATTTACAGTGGGGGGAGGATAGGCTACCTACCCAAATTTCTATAATACAAATTCAATAGAAAACACTACCAAAATGTTTTCTAGGATGGGTGGGAAAGGTCATTAATGATTTGGGGGTGAGGATCAGAGCAATTAAATCTTTTCTTGATCCTGTTCACATGAGAAACAGTGAACAGAGTGCTGTATTTGGAGTCCAAGTGTCTGGGTTCAAATCATATCTTTGACACTTGTGTGACTGAACAACTAGGTGGCACAGTAGATAGTGTCAGGCCTACAATTAGGTAGCTTCCTCTTTCTGAGTCCAAATCTGGCCTCGGACACTTACTAGTTGTGTGTGTGACCCTTGTCAAGTCACTTAACCCTATTAAGCAGTTCAGTTTCCTCATCTGTGAAATGAGCTGGAGAAGGAAATGGCAAGCCACTCCAGTATGTTTGCCAAGAAAACAAATAAGTCACAAAAAAATTGGACATGACTACACAAAAACAAAAACAGTCTGTATGGTTAAATCAATTAGCCCCTCTGGGCTTTAATTTCCTTGTCTTTAACATAAGGAGTTTTGACAAGATGATGTCTAAGTTCCCTTCTAGCGCTGTATCTTTGATCTTATGATCCCTTTATGCTCCCATATTAGACTAAGCTCTAGGGCCAGCTAGATAAGAGTACTAACCTGGAGTCAGGAAAACTCATCTTCCAGAGCTCAAATCTGATCTCAGACATTTATTAGCTGTGTGACTAACAAGTCATTTGCCTCAGTTTCCTCATCTGTGAAATGAGCTGGAGAAAAAAATGACAAACCACTTCAGTATCTCTGCCAAGAAAACCTCATATGGACACAATTGAAAACAGTCAAACAACAATAGCACTCTAGAAGGTCTGGCTCTGTGACTCTGAGTAGGTCACTTAACCTCTCATACTTAAAATGGCATATTTTATATATTCCTCACATGAAAAAAGGAGATAATAATAGCAATTACATCACCATATTGTTGTGAGAATTAAATGAGATCTGAATTTGAAGCCTGACTTTGTCACTAATTCATTGTATTTGAAAGTCTCTAGGCTTCAGTTTCCCCATCTGTCATCCCTACTTCATAGGGTTGTGCTGGGTTTTAAAAGATATAATGAAGGTAAAAGTGCTTTGAGAGTATAACATGCTCTACAAATGGAAAGGATTATTATAGACACCAGTTGTCGGGCAACAAGCTATAACTTACTTCCTCCTGCACCAAGCCTCATTTTCTCCAGCCTCACCCGGCTCCTCAGCACTTGCTCCTCTCCCGAAACTTGGCAGGTGTCTCATGCAGTTATTTTCAGAGGAGTGAGTGGGTAAGAGCGACACCATTTCACTCTGTGTCTGCTTCCCAGAGTGTTTGAGGCGCATCTGCTTTGTTGATAAACCTTTCCCCCTCACTTGTGGTTGGTATTCCATGGATGGCAGAACAAGCTGTATCCCCGGCTGCTTCCCAAGCCCCACAAATACCCTGACAACTCTGAGTTCTGAGTGTTGGGGATGAGGTAAGTGGCAGTAAGAACACAGTTTTATCTTCAGCTCCCAGGCGGAAGGAAATGGGCTGAATGGTGGAGAGGAAGCAGTCAACTCTTCAGGGTGTCATCCTAGTTGACTGGTTTTAGAGGTCGTGGAGAGCAAGATATGGTTTCAGAGGTCAGGAAGAACAGAGTTAGAACATGTTATTCCTGGGACTTTCTTTAGGCAGAATGGAATTTTCACCTCTTAAAAGAATAACTGCACTGCATCAGAAGATGTGAGGAAAATAGTAATGAGCCTATATACTCACCAGCCCACCAAAGAACATGATTCCTATTGGGAAAGACTCTCAGACACAAGAATTGTAGTCTAGGCTTTTCTACATTAAAAATAACTGCTTCTTTAAATGATTTCCTCCCCCCCCTTCTAAGAGGAGTAGATTCAGTCATATCATCAGTATTAAGCCCTAATTACTAGGAAAAAAACTGCTTCAATGTAGTGGATTGAAACTATAGAATCATAGATTCATAATTGGAAGGGAACTTAGAGGTCATTAAGTCTTAATCCCCTCATTTTAGAAATGAGGAAATTGAGGTATAGGAAGGTTGATTGAGTTGCATAGAATCATACAGCTAGTAGGTTTAAGATAAGTTCAATTCTTACTTCAAAGCACTACAAAATCATTATTCCAATTAGGTTGTAAATATATTGAGGTCAAGGAGGCCCTTTTATATTTCCTGATCTGCACAGGGTGCCTAGAATTGGGTTAATCCTCTGTAGACATAATATATTTTTCATGGGAGTGGATAGAAAAGCAGGAATAGGACCCCTATGAATATAATAACTGTTAAGTATTGACTATGTATTGAGTATCTCTCTGGTTTCACTATCTCAGAGCCAAAATGGATACATATTTCCCTGAGGTTTCTAGGAGAGGTTGTGGTCTCTTCTTTAATACCATTGGCTTAAACTCCTGCTATATTGTGATACCAGTTACTAACATCCTAATTACCTCTACCAGTTAATATCAATTAACTTTTACAAAGGAATATTTTGTAAAGATCTAGAAGCATAAATATTTTCTCCTAATATCTTGGTTGTACATACTTTCCTAAATCACTTTGGCGTTTAGAAGAGTTTGGACTCAGATTTAATGCAATTTCTACATAGCATTAGTCCCATCAAGGGCATATTCAAATGTGGCATCACCATGGGATGAGTCTGTACTCTAGATACTACTGGACTGAATGTTGAAAGCCAAAGATCATTCCTTAGGTCTGTGATGCTGCAATGATGAATGGAAAATCCAACACAGACTTGACTTCCAGACTGCAGAACTTTGGGTAGTTCACATTTTTCATCTTTTGTAATTCACAAGTTACAGCCCTTGTTGTTACAGCCTTTGGATTAATCTTCTTCACCTAAAACAAAAAAATGAATCTTGAGGTAAAGAACCAATGTCTTTATTCATCAGGTCACAAGTCATTCATTCTCAGATGAGGTGGGTCCAAGGTCTCTCTCCTTATAACATTATTTTTTCACTATCACTGGTAGGCTAAGTTGGGAAGAAGTTAGCTAAGATATTAAACCAAGAGATGGAAAAGAAATTGAATAGTGCCTTTTGAGTATCTCCCTTCCCCAGTCAATCAAAAAAGTTTCTTTTATAATTTTTGCAAGGCAATGGGGTTAAGTGAATTTCCCAAGATCACACAACTAGCTAATTATTAAGTGCCTGAGACCACATTTGAATTCAGGTCCTCCTGACTCCAGGGCCAGTGCTCTACTGTACAACCTAACTGCATCAAAGAGGTTTCTTTTTACAATAGTCTTAGCCAGTTAAAAGAGATACAGTATGTCTACTCATGTCCTAAAGTCTCTCCCAGACCTTTCCATTACAAGTCATCAAGAATTTTCTAGAAGCAGTCTCTTAAACTTCTTCCACAGGGGGAATTGAATCAGTAGCATTCTGCACATGGGCCAGTCATCCATGAGATTTGTCTTGTTTGTTTTTTTCCCTGTTGAAATACTTTAATAAAGAAAAAGAACATAAAGATGTAAAGCCTTGGGAGTCAGGAGAAACCTAGGTTTGGACCCCATCTTTGATTCTTGCCAACTGTGCTCTCTTTTATATATCATGGAATCTTAGGAGCATAGATTTAGAACTAAAAAGAACAAAAGAGACCATTTACTCCTTTATTTTATAGATAAGAAAACTGAGGAGGCCTGAAGAAAGTAAATAATTTGCTTAGAGTCACATAGCTAGAAAGTGTCTGAAACAGGATTGAATCTGAGGTCTTTCTGATTCCAAGACAGAATTTAGCCATTGTTCCATTTTTCTTCCCAGATAAAAAAAAAATTGAATCCAATAGTGGTCAAATGATTTAATGATACTCACTGAATAATCAATCATTGTTCATTGTGGTTTAGATGTATCTAACACTTCATAATCCCACTTGGGGTTTTCTTGACAAAGATATTAAAGAGGCTTGCTATTTCCTTCTCCAGCTCATTTTAAGAGGAAGAAACTAATGCAAACAGGGTTAAATGACTTTTCCAGGGTCACATAGCTTATTTGTGTCTGAGACCAGATTTGATCACAGGAAGATGAGTTCCTGACTCTAGTGCTGGTGGCATCTCAATCAATCACTAGCATGTATGATTATAGTGTGATCATTGGTCAATCACTTACCTTCTCTCATATTCAATTTGCTCACTTGTAAAATGGGAATAATTCTTATGGTAATAATAGCAACATTTACATAATACTTTCAGATGTACAAATATTGAATATGATATTTCATTTGATTTTTACAACAAACTCTGTGACTTAGAGTCTACTAATTTTTCCTCTTTTACAGATGAGGAAACTGATGTTCAGAGCTGTTAGGTGATATAATAAGGGACATACAGGTAAAAAGTAACTGAAGTGGGATTTTTTTTTACCAAGGTATTTCCTGGTGAGACTTACTTTTAGTCTGCTATTCCAGTCTCTATACCATAACTCAAAAGGTGATTGTGAGGATCAAATGAGCTCATAGATTTAGAAGAATCCTTAGAAGTGATTTAGTCTCACCCTTTTATTTTATAGATACGGAAGTCCAAGGAAATTTAGTGACTTGCAGGTCACTAGGTCACCAGGTAGCAATCAGGATTTGAGCCCAGGTCTTCTGACTCCAGAGACAGACAATGTATACATATTAAGCATTTTATAAAACTTTATTAATTGTAGAATCTGACATTTGTAGAGAATTTTATTTTTTATCAGACTGCCTTTTTCATAAAACCATTGAAACATAGATAGTATAAGTATCATTTTTTCCCTTTTACAGAAGAGACAACAAAAGTGATTTGCCAGTTCCCAGGCAGTAAGAGTCAGCTAGGACGCTTGACTTTTTCCCATTCTATTGCTTTCTACTAAGCAGTTTTCTTTTTCTTTTTTTTCCTTTCCTATTTAAAGTCCCAAGCCAAAGACTTTGGAAGAAAAAGTTGTAAAACTCTGAGAAAGGTCATATTAACTTGATATTTAAAGCATTAAACTATACAATGTTAAAAAAATAGAATCTGAAGTTGAGACTTGGTTCAGATGTTGACTGAAACACTTTCTAGCCATGTAACTGTGGACAAATAATTTCTTCTCTCAGTCACAGTTTCCTCATCTGTTAGTAAGTGATGATAATGATACTTATACATGATCTTTACCTTACAGGATTATTGTGGGAAAAAAGTTTTAAACTTTTAGATAAATGTTATTCATTTCATATCAGACTAAGTTTCTCAAAATATAGTTCATTCATCAAATATTATACTCGAATCACTTTGACAAAGTCTCATTTAATCTCTGGTATTTTTTCCTCCTTGGAAGTGATAAGGATAAGTAAGAGGATCTTGGTCTAAAGAGGCTTTTAAAAACCATAGCCTTCTATGACCCTGACTTCCCTTCTCAGAAGAGTTTTCAATGTATTCTTTTTGGTCTTTGAAGAAAGTAAGAAAGATCTAAGATTTTCTGGAAGGTAGAGATATTTTTTTCCTTTTGAAAAAGACTCAAAATGCTCATACTGTGGCCATCAGTAGAGCTTCTGCAGGTGCAATAAACCCCACAGAATATAATGGAAAGAATAAAATGGTGTTTGGTATTTGGACTGTGGATTTTCTCAATGGTGATAAAAAAAAATCAGTCAGACTCAGGGAACATTCTAATTGGTTGATCCACTCTGAGTGTTGCACTGTGGATATATATTTGTATTCATTTGTGGCCCAATGCTAGTTAGTGGTCTCCCATTCCCAAATAATGCCTCCTCTCAGAGCCTGCTCTGCCCCACGTTGGTTTACTCCTCTAGGGAGGAAATTTTTTTTTTTTGAGAAGGTTCAAAAACACATCAATTTCAAAGTTCTAGGTAGCTTGGCAAGGCAACCCCTGAGAGTTAATTCTTTTTTCATTGGGCTTTAATGGGAGGAAATCCTACCACATAAGGTCAGGGTGCTAGGAAGGAGTGAGTGTGGCACCCAGATCTTAAGCATTTTCCATAACAAGGCTGGCTCTGGCTCTTCAATTCATAAAAAACAGGTGCAGAAGAGGAAGCAAGACCAGGTAACTGAAGGTGAATACAAAAGATTTCAGGAAGAATAGTGTCTGGAGAACTAAGGTTTAGAATTAGATGATACTGGTAAGGAATGCTAAGGACAACAAGAAGGGTTCTTAAAAACATATGTAGGGGGGTGGCTAGGTGGTGAAGTGGATAGAGCACCAGCCCTGGAGTCAGGAGTACCTGAGTTCAAATCTGGCCTCAGACACTTAATAATTACCTAGCTGTGTGGTCTTGGGCAAGCCATTTAACCCCATTTTCCTTGCAAAAACCTAAAACAAAATGTATGTAGGGAGCAAGAGGAAAATTGAAGACAGTTCTACTACTTAAAGTGTGTGGTATAGGATAGTAGGTGAAAAATAAAGCAAAGGGAAGATAAAAAGCACTAAAATGATTACTTGATTTACTTTTACCTATTTTTTCCTCTTTCAAGGAGAATATTCCTCAGCCTTAAAAGAATATAACAAAGATGGCTAATAGGGAATTAAAAAACTATTATGAATAAAGAGAAGGTGTAGTGAGGGGAGATTCTAGTTACCTTCAATGAATTTAAGTTACAAGGACCAGATGAATTGTATCCTAAGGAAAGAGAAAGAATTCATAGACATGACTACTTAGCCTTTGTCATCTTTGAAAAATCATAGAGAATAGGAAAAGTGTTACAGGACAAGATGGGTGAGTTTATAAACTGGAAAGCTTTACTTCAATCTTTGCCAAAACTCTTTAATATATTGTCAGTTTGTGGATTATTAGAAAGGAAATAGATGATCATTTTGAGCCAGTGTGAATACATCAAGAACAGAGCAGACCAGAATTACTTTTTTTTTTGCTATAGAAGTAGTATATCAAACTTTTGATATAATCTACCATAAGATCCTTATGCACAAGATGGAGAGATATGAACTCGAAGATAGTACATTTATAAGAATTCATAATATTGAATGACTAGGGTCAATGATTAGTGGTAGACAGAGGTTTCTAGGTTAAGGATTAGGGTTAGAATTAGGATTATGAATTATAGTTAGGGAAAGGGTTTGGGGTTAGGGTTAGTGTCTGGGATTCTATGGAAGTCATTTAGGTTTTGTTTGGACTGAGTTGCTTAGAGTGAGATTTGGAGCGAGACAGAAGCTTCTAGAATAAGAGTCTGAAGGTTAGGGTTAAAGTGGACAGATTAAGGTTAGGTTTAGGATTGGGGGTTTGAAGGGAGAATTAAGGATAGTATTACAGTTAGGATTACAGTTAGGATTGTTATTAAAGTCATTTAGGTTTTGGTTGGTCTGAATTTCTTAAGTTTGGTTTTGGAGTGGGAGGCAGAGGTTTCTCATATAGGAGTTTGAAGGTTAGGGTTAGAGTGGGAGGATTAAACTAAAAGTTAGGGGTAAGGGTGATAAATTTAATAAATTAATATTAATATAGAAGGGAATCTCTAACAGAACCTCTGGGGCTCAGATCTGTTAAGTATTTTTATTAATGATTGAAATTTCAACCATTACAACATATCATATTTATGGATGGACAGAACCAGGGATCAAAAAATATCTTGATGGATTAGAATGATATTACAAATTTAATAAGTTGAAATTCAGTGGGAGGAAATGTAAAAACTTCAGTCCCAGAAATTAACTACACATGATAGAAAGAGGGAAGCTTGGCTAAAATCTGATTCCTGTGAAAAACACCTATTGGTAAATTGACTTTAGCCTGCATTAACAGAGGCTTAATATCAGAACCTGAGCAGATAAGGTCAGGACTCAAGTATTGTCTCCAACTTTAGGTTGCAAATTTTAGAAAAGGTATTGCTAGGTTGACACATATCTCTAAAGATGATATGATAAGAAATCATAGGACTGTGTATATATGTGGCAGAAATAAGTTTTATGTAGATCTACTACATGCCAGACACTTTATAAATATCTCATTCGATCCTTACTATAACCTGTGATATAAGTGCTATTATGATTTCCATTTGCAGTATGGAAAGTGAAAAAATACAGGCTATGTGACTGGTCTAGGGTTGTACAGATAACAAGTGTCTGAGGAGGGAATTGAACTCAGGTCTTCCTGACTCCAGGCCCAATTCTCTACTGTACCATCAGTTGCCTTTATACAAGAATCACTTGAACTCCTCTTAGAATATATGTTCAATCATTTCTAATCTTTTCTTATATATTAACTTCCTTCCTGATACCTAAAATATGTTCAGTTCTTTCCTTTTTAAAATGAATCCTTTATTTGACATGCTGATCCCCTCAAATTATTCTGTATCTCTTCTTTCTTAAATTCCTAAAACAAGTTGTTTACATTCATTACCTCCAAACTTCCTCACCTTCACCTCACTCAACCCTTTGCTATCCAGCTTCTGACATCATCATTCAAAGGAAACGTCTTTCTCTAAAATTACTAGATGTTTCTTAATAGTTAAATCTAAAGATCTTTTTTTTCAGATCCTGGGTTGCTTGGCCTTCTCTGCTTTTGATGCTGTCAACTGAGCTGTTCATCCTTTATCCTATCTCCTACTTTGATTTTTCTTCTATTCTCTCTAGCTTCTCCTTCTGAGTGTTTCTTGTTAGATCATCAATTATTTCATGCTCCCAGTGGGGTAAACCAATGTGGAGCAGAGCCAGGCTCTGAGAAGAGGCATTATTTGGGCTGCAAATATACTATATATACATATATATGTATATGTATATATATATATATATATATATATCTGTCTTTGTTTGTGTGTGTGTGTGTGTGTGTGTGTGTGTGTGTGTGTGTGTGTGTGTGTGTAGCACAACACTCATCTTGGATCAACCAATAAGAATGATTCCTGAATTTGATTGGTTCTCATTTATCACCATTGAGAAAATCCACAGTTCAAATGCCAAACACCATTTTATTCTCTCCATTATAATCTGTGGGGTTTATTGCACCTGCAGAAGCTCTAGTGATGGCCACAGTTTGAGTCTTTTTCAAAAGAAATATATATATATATATATATATATATATATATATATATATATATATCCTGGAAAAACTTAGATCTTTCTGACTTTACTCCTTATTATCCACTCTGTCTCTCACTGATTGGCCAATAACAAATTCCAGTCCAAATCTGACTGGTTCATTGTATTTTGATGACTCAGAGTGCTAATAGAAATTATTTCTATTCTAGTCAGAAATTCTGAGGATCTTCCCTTCCCAGACTGATTCTTTTATAAAGGCAAAGTAAGCCATCTTTTGCCTCAGTTCTTACCTAACCTTTAATTAAAGAAAAGGTCTTGACTCAATCTGAGATCTGAAGATGACCTAATGCTTAAAAAGGCTAAGGTTTCCTACTGCAACCAGTCATCCTGGCCTTTGTCTTGCCTGTACTCTGGTGACTCTGGCGGAGAGAGAGAAGCTGATGACTTTGCACAGCCCTGCCTGACATAAATCCAATTCACTTACAAGTCATGACATCACCCTCCTGATGTCACTGATCCTCTTTGAGAAAGGAGAAATAGCTACCTGCTATTTATTTATTTTCTTTCATGTTATATCTCCTCAATGTAATATAAGCTCCTTGAATTCAGAAATTGTTATAGTTTTATCCTTTATCCTCACATTGTATTCCCACTTTGCAAACCTATATGCCATTTGCTGATGAATTCAACTAGGGCTTTCATGATGTTCAAGAAAAGGCTTAGGGAATACAAAATAGCTGTCTTTGAGTAAAGGATTGTCACATGAAAGAAAGTTTCAACTTGTTCCATTTGACCCCAAGAGGGTAAACCTGGAAATAAGACTCCTTTTGGTTCCCAAGATAACTCTTCTATGCTAGTAGCTGTAGAGAAGTCCCTGATTTCTTTGGCAGAGGACGTTCATACTAGGAGTTCTCTACACCAATGAAATCACAAGTCCAATTAAGAAAAAAAATGTAAAAGACCTAGCAATGATTAGAAGTTGCAGGGAGGCAGATTTCCACTGGGTATAAGGAAAAATTGCTATATAATTAAAGCTGTCTGAAAACAGAATTGACTGCCTCTGGAGATAGTTTCCCATTGCTGGAAATCTTGAAGTGGAAGCAGGACTGTTAATTGGAGACATTTTAGAAGGGATTTGTGATTATGTATGGGTTGACCTTTGTGGTTCCTTCTAACTCTGAGATAATGTGGTTTTTAGGATGACAGGGAACCATTATTGCTTTCTTGGTGTCTGATTGCTGGAGAATAATCTACAAACTTCAGCTTAGGAAATGTTCATTAAATAGTAGATTTTGGAGTAAAATTCCCAAAGTTTGAACTCAGATGTACACATTTCCTAGGAAGAGTTGAAAAGAAAAGCCTTAAGGGCCTAACAATTCTGGAAGCAAGGCTATGATCTCAGGAAAGAAAATCGTCTTTCTTTGTTGCAAGGACAGCCCTCTTTTCTTCCTTGGGCTATTCAAAACTGACTAAATTAGCCCACAGCTAATTTACCTGTCTCATTACTTCTAACATAGATTTGCTCCCCAAAGTCAGAACCTAGGTTAGTACTGTGGTTGTTGTTGAATCAGGAGTTAAATTGGCTTTTGTGGGTGGGTCTTCGAACCATTTATAACTTAGTTTCTGTGGGGAAATGTTAGGAAATGAATCTGTAACAAGTAACTTACAAACAAATGTTTATAGCACAGCCTTTATAAATTGGAGACAATTTAATAAGGATGTGGAGATTTCATGTGGGATACAGGCTTGAACACATGAAAAATTAAATAACAACGGAGGTTTAAGTCAAGACAAAGAAAGAAGAGCTATCAGGAGTCTTTGCTTAATCAATTGCTAAATGAACTATAGAGATAGTTTGTTTGCTGTGGATAGGACACTTTACCTTTCTTTGTATCTCCAGAGCTTAGCAGTGGGACAGTAAAATAGTAAGTACTGTGAACATTAAGTTTCTAAATTTTATATTTCTGATCAAAAACTGGTCTACAACAAAGGTTTATAAGTCTGAATGTTAGCCTCTGCCTTTTTCTGTGTCTTTCTAGTTATAAATCCAAAGACTGACTTTTTCTGTGTGAACTAGGCTATCCTTTCTAATTGCATCTACATGTTTGGCTTTCACAGTTGTGTAACAATTAGTAAAGACCATTCTAAGAAAGCAGGAAACTGGTCTGGTTATATCTACAAGAGACTTAAATTCTTGTACTCTTGACAGTTTGGAAAGAGAAAAAATCCCAATATTTTATATATCTATCATATGTCTAATAACAACATTAAAAAATCAAGTCAGAGAGGGTCATGAAGCAATCAATGACACTTTTATGCACTAATGTGTAATCTGATTGGTTGACTGCCAAAATTTTATGACTTTTTGTGTGATTTCTACAAATATTTTTTATCTCATTAACCTCTGTGTTGACATCTTTAATGATGTCTTCTACCTATAACTTTTTCAGTAAATATTAGAGAATAAAACATGCATAATCTAACTTTTGTTAATTCATTTTTAGTTCAAAATAATTAAGGATGACTGTACTTAATCAATGCTTATTGTTTGATAGATTAAGTGGATAGCAAATCTAAATTAATAGGAAAGGATTCACTTTCCATGGTATCATGAACCCCAAGGTGCTGATTGGAGGAAAGTAGGAATTGTTGGATGGGGCAAGACAACTAGGTGTGAAGTGGATAGAACCCTGGGTCTGGACTGATGATGATCTGAGTTCAACTTTTACCTCAGACACTTACTAGCTGTATGACCTTGAGCAAGTCACTCATTCCTGGTTTGCCTCAGTTTCCTCATCTATAAAATGAGCTGGAAAAGGAAATCACAAACCACTCCAGTATCTTTGCTAAGGAAACCCCAAAAGGGGTTATGAAGAGTTGGACATGACTGAAAAACAACTAAGCAAATAGCAACATGGGATTGCTGGGAAGAAGGCAAATCATGTGAAGAGATGGTGGAGATATCTTGGAACCTATTTAGAATGGAGAGCTAAGTGGAGAAAGCCAAGGAGAAATTTGTACTGTAACAAGCAGAGCTTGGTGGACCTGAGCTGCAGCAACTGGGTCTGAGACATGTAGGAACCAGGTATATATATGCCTGCTGGAGCAACCTATTGAGCAGAAATCATCAGGAAAACAAGCCTGAGGGATGCAAGATACTGTCTTCCTTGAAATCTCTATTTCCAATCATTCAAACCTTATCAAGTACCTGCTTTGTGCCAGCCACTCTGATAAATGTTAGGATACAGAGGTAAAAGGGAAACAATCCCTGGTTTCATGCTATTGGGAGTTCCCTTGGTGGTAGTATGGGTTTATTTATATAGAAGGAGGACTGAGTCTATAGGAATGAAGGAGCTCTATCTATGCCTATTTCCTTGGTAACTGGGCTCAGGAGCAACAGCTTTACATGTTGTCATAAATACACTTTATGTTCAGAGGTTTATTAGGAACTTGTTGCAGGTAGTGGGAAAAGCTAGAAATACCAAATTCAAATTTAAAACTTAAATACCAAAAATACCAAATTCAAAACTTAAAAAAAACCCAACCAAACAAAAACAAATATTTGAAATTGTTTTAAGCTGTAATTGGGAAAAATAAATTATTATTAAAAAATAAAATAAAAGCCTAGTAAGTTGGATTAAAAAATGGAATGCCAAATTCAACTGCTTTTAGAGAGGCTTTAGTGTATGACAAACTTGAACCACACCAAGAAGAAGAACCACATCTATTAGTTTATTGAAAGGCAGATGTTCTAGGAATCCCACACTTGACAACAGGTTACA
The DNA here is from genome assembly GCF_037893015.1 of Macrotis lagotis. NCBI lineage: Eukaryota > Metazoa > Chordata > Mammalia > Peramelemorphia > Peramelidae > Macrotis > Macrotis lagotis. The sequence continues at coordinate 12,689,295 of NC_133665.1, read as the reverse complement.
AAAGCAGAGAAACCAAGGGACTTGGTATGGTAGAAAGAACATTGGATTAATAGTCAGAAAACTGGCTTTCAAATCCCAGTTTTGCTGTATCTAGTCTTGTCATGTCCTTCTACCTGCTTTTCAATTCCCTATTATGTTACACACACCAATTAGAATGTAAGCTACCTGAAGGCATGAAATGTCTAGCTTTTTGCTTTGTTTATATCCCCAGTGCTTAGCATGGATCTGGTTCATGATAAGTTCTTAATAAATGTCTCTCTCTCTCTCTCTCTCTCTCTCTCTCTCTCTCTCTGTCTTTCTCTCCCCCTTTTCTTTCCACTTCTCTTCCCCCCTTCCCCCCTTCCCCAATCTGTCTTTGACTTCTGAAGCAAAGACTATTGATTTAAATTAGGAGCAAAAGATCTCAGTAAAGTTTATTTTATATTATTTTGGTTTAATATTTTTAATTTATAGCTTTTGTTTTTACAACACAGTCATTTTAATTCGTTTATGTGGTACTTCATAATTTATATGGTTGAATTGTTCACTTTTAAACAGTTATTTGGACATTCTATTGACTGATCTTCCAAAACAATCAAATTTCAAAAGATGTCAACAAGATATGGGTAATCATGTTTTCCTGTGACTGTTTTGTTTTCAAAAAAGTTTTCCTTATAGACACACTTAAATATTTATATTTTTGTTTTTCAAGAGGCTATATAAAATTCATGTAATTTATCCCCTTCAATAATTTTGGTTTTTCCATCTTGCTTTTGCTACCATCATTGACTAACCTGATGCTGATAAATAGGTCTAAGGCATAGGTAGAAGAAAGAACCATTCTCCCAACTCCTATCTCCACCCTTCCACAACTCAAATTGATCTATTAGTTTATTTTCTTATTGTTCAATTGCTTTCAGTTGAATCTGACTTTTTGTGATCCCATTGGGATTTTCTTGGCAAAGATAATGGAATGATTTGCAATTTCTTACTCCAGCTCATTTTGCAGCTGAGGAAACTGAGGTAAACAAAGTTAAATGACTTGCTTGGGGCTACACGGCTCATAAGTGTCTGAAGTCAGATTTGATCTCAGGAATATGTCTTCCTGACTTCAGGTCCAGCTTTCTATCTGCCAGACCACTTAGTTGGCCCCTTATTTCTAAGATTCCATTAGTACACATCCATGACTATGGTCTTATCTCCTGGATGTCCAGGTAATCAAAGGATCATAGAATTTTTGATTTGGGAGGGATTATGGTGAGCATCTAATCCATACTACTTATTTTACAGATGAAGGGGACAAAACAGACTAAAATAACTTTCCTAAAGTTATAAAGAAAGTGAGTAGAAGAACTGGATTTGATTCTAGGCCTTTTTATTCCAAATTTAATGTTCTTCCTAAGGATTATTAGGGGATTCATTATCTTTCCGTCATAAGGCTTGATAGTTGTCCCTTGGCTGCTCACATAATTGTGAGCTTGGAATAGCTTAGAAATAGCTTAGAAACCTTCAAATCATCATCATTACATCTCACAATGAATATTGAGTTCTAGCAAAAAAAAAATTGGTCCTGTTTTTAGACTGAGTCATCCCTTCCATGAGTAAACATGAAGGCTAAGGAATATTTATAGCAATATGAGAGGCTGGCCAGTATAACTAGAAGGAGACATATGCGTTGAATTTTGAAAACTACAAATGTAAAGGTCACATTTGATGAAACACCTAGCACAATTGCATGGCTTTGTCATTTGATGGGTAATGAGATTGGCTGGGGGTGGGAGTCCTTTGGGGAAACAGTGGTCTCTGGAGAAACAAGTTCTCTGAGAGACATCAGATTTCTCTGGGGTATGAGGAATGACAAATCACTAGCTACTAGGGGTCCAGAAGGGACAGAGAAGTTAATGCTTCTGATGAAGCTTTCTTTTTTTTAAAAGTTTTTGTAAGGCAAATGGGGTTAAGTGGCTTGCCCAAGGCCACACACAGCTAGGTAATTAGTAAGTGTCTGAGACCGGATTTGAACCCAGGTACTCCTGACTCCAATGCCGGTGCTTTATCCACTACACCACCTAGCCACCCCCTGAAGAAGCTTTTATTGTTACTCTGATGAATACCACAGAAGAAACACCTGGTGGTGAAGTCCTCTGACTCTTATGTGTGTATCTTCACATTCCCCTGGATTTGCTCCTGAAGATGTCTGATTATCATTCAATGCTTACTATGTGTAATGCTGCAAAGGAGAATAGAATACAGATGTGGGTTTATATCATATATTGGAATCTGGATAGAGAGCTTTAAGTGTTTTGTTTCTCTTTGTATCTCCAGGGCCTAATACTGACCCTAATGATTTTTTAATTGAATTGAATGGCATTTTCTACTAAACAATAATAACAACAAAATCAAAATGCACCAAATAGAATAGTGGCCAGATTCTTCTGTGCAAAAACTTTTTTAATTTAATGTAATCAAAATCATCTAATTGGTTTTTAGTGATGTTCTCCAACTCTTCCTTAGTCATAAACTGTTCCCCTTTCCATAGATCTGACAGGTAGACTAGTCCTTGATCTTCTAATTTGCTTATAGTATTGTTTTTTATGTCTATGTCCTGTAACCATTTGGATCTTATCTTGGTAAAGGGTGTGAGGTGTTGGTCTAATCTAAGTTTCTTCCATACTAACTTGCAATTATCTCAGCAATTTTTATCAAAGAGGGAATTTTTATCCCAATGGCCGGACTCCTTGGGTTTACCAAACAGCAGATTACTATAATCATCTCCTTCTTTTACACCTAGTCTATTCCACTGGTCCACCACTCTATTTCTTAGCCAATACCAAACAGTTTTCATGACTGATGCTTTATAATATAATTTTAGATCAGGTAGGGCTAAGCCACCTTCTTTTGCACTTTTTTTTTCATCAAGCTCCTGGCAATTCTTGACTTTTTATTTTTTCATATGAATTTACTTACAATTTTTTTTCTAACTTGTTAAAGTAATTTTTTGGAATTTTGATTGGTAGGGCACTAAACAGATAGTTTAGTTTTGGTAGAATTGTCATTTTTATTATATTAGCTCTACCTATCCATGAGCAGTTGATATTTGCCCAGTTATTTAAATCTAATTTAATTTGTGTGAGAAGTGTGTTATAATTGTTTTCAAAAAGTTTCTGAGTCTGTCTTGGCAAATAGACTCCCAGGTATTTTATATTGCCTGAGGTTACTTTGAATGGGATTTCTCTTTCTAGCTCTTCCTGCTGTTTCTTGCTAGACATGTATAGAAAAGTTGAGGATTTATGAGGGTTTATTTTATAACCTGCAACTTTGCTAAAATTGCTAATTGTTTCCAGCAGTTTTTAGATGATTTCTTGGGATTCTCTAGGTAGACCATCATGTCATTTGCAAAGAGTGAGAGTTTTGTCTCTTCCTTCCCAATTCTAATTCCTTCAATGTCTTTTTCTTCTCTAATTGCTGATGCTAACATTTCTAATACAATATTGAATAATAGTCGTGATAATGGGCACCCTTTTTTCACCCCTGATCTTATTGGGAATGCCTCTAGCCTCTTCCCATTGAGTATAATGCTTGTTGATGGTTTCAGATAGATACTGCTAATTATTTTAAGGAACAGTCCATTTATTCCTGCACTCTCTAGTGTTTTTAATAGCAATGGATGCTTTATTTTGTCAAAAGCTTTTTCAGCATCTATTGATATGATCATATGATTTCTGATAGGTTTGTTGTTGATATAATTGAGTATACTAACAGTTTTCCTAATATTGAACTAACCCTGCATTCCTGGAATAAATCCTACTTGATCATAATGTATTATCCTAGTGATGACTTGTTGTAATTGTTTTGCTAAGATTTTATTTAGAATTTTTGCATCTATATTCATCAGGGAGATAGGTCTATAAATTTCTTTCTCTGTTTTAACTCTTCCTGGTTTAGGTAACAGTACCATATTGGTTTCATAGAAAGAGTTAGGCAGAGTTCCATCTTTCCCTATTTTTCCAAAGAGCTTATATAGGATTGGAACCAATTGTTCCTTAATTGTTTGGTAGAATTCACTTGTGAATCCATCAAGCCCTGGAGATTTTTTTAGGGAGTTCAGTAATGGCTTGTTGAATTTCTTTTTCTGAGATAGGGTTGTTTAGGTATTTAAGCTCTTCTTCATTTAACCTGGGCAACTTATATTTTTGTAAATATTCATCCATTTCACTTAGATTATCATATTTATTGGCATAGAGTTGGGCAAAATAATTTCGAATTATTACTTTAATTTCCTCCTCATTGGTGGTGAGTTCACCTTTTTCATTTATATTTGGTTTTCTTCTTTCTTTTTTTTAATCAAATTGACCAGAGGTTTATCAATTTTATTGGTTTTTCATAATAACAACTTTTGGTTTTATTTATTAATTCAATAATTTTTTTGCTTTCAATTTTATTAATTTCTCCTTCAATTTTTAGAATTTCCAATTTGGTCCTTAATTGGGGATTTTTGATTTGTTCTTTCTCTAATTTTTTTAGTTGCATATTTAGCTCATTGATTTCCTCTTTCTCCAATTTATTCATATAAGCATTTAGAGCTCCAATATATCCCCTGAGAGTTGCTTTGAATGAATCCCATAGGTTTTGGTATGTTGTTTCATTATTATCATTATCTAGGATAGAATGGTTAATTTTTTCTATAATTTGATTTTTGGTCCACTCATTTTTTAAAATGAGGTTATTCGGTTTCCAATTTGTTCTGGGTCTATATCTCCTTGGCCCAGTATTGCATATGACTTTTATTGCATTGTGATCTGAGAAAGATGTATTCATTATTTCTGCCTTTCTGCAGTTGATCATTAGGTTTTTATGTCCTAGTACATGGTCAATTTTTGTATAAGTTCCATGTACTGCAGAGAAAAAGGCATATTCCTTTCTATCCCCATTCAGTTTCCTCCATAAATCTACCATATATAATTTTCTAACAATCTATTTACCTACCTAATTTCTTTCTTGTTTGTTTTATGATTCGAATTATCTAGATCTGATAGCGGGAGGTTGTGGTCTCCCACTAGTAGAGTTTTGCTGTCTATGTCTTCCTGTAATTCTTTTAGCTTCTTCTCTAAGAATTTGGATGCTTGTCCCACTGGATGCATATATATTCAATATTGAAATGACTTTATTGTCTATGGTACCCAGTTTCCTTCCTTATCTCTTTTAATGCTATCTATTTTTGCTGCTGCTTTGTCTGAGATAAGGATTGCTACCTCTGCTTTTTTTTTACTTCAGCTGAAGCAAAATATATTTTGCTCCAACCTTTTGCCTTTACTTTATATGTATCTCTCTGCTTCAAATGAGTTTCTTGTAAGCAGCATATTGTAGGATTCTGGTTTTTAATCTACTCTCCTATTTGCTTACGTTTTAAGAGCAACTCAAGGCAGACATACTCATGTTAAACAAAAAGGGGGAGTTTGTCGGGGGTAGGCCCTGACCGCCTGAGTGGATAGGACCTCCCCGAGAGTGAGGTCAGGCCAATCCAAAGAAGACACGGCTCCTTAAGGGGAGCAGTGGCTTCGCCTGGTTGGCCTGTGTCGCTTGCTCCAATCGGGTGGTAGGTTCCGCCCTCGGGGCGGATCGGGGTGGCAGCCCAGAACTAACTCCCTATATTAGCCATCACCCTGAGCTATTCGGGGGATCCCTCTGCACCTAATAAAACATATGCCTCCTGAAGACGTGTCTGCCTGAGTCCCTCCTCGCTGATCCCTGGGGGAGGGAAAAACCGGGGACGCCCGATGCAGTGCCCACTGAGGAGCTCACTCGGGGGTCCGGGGAAGAAGACCCCGGACAGAACTGGCCCCCGAACAGGGACACCCGAAGACCCCACCGAGTGAGGTAAGCCTGTTTAAGTAAAAACAGAAGAGGCAGACACCCTAGGTCCACGGGACACCTAGAGGGAGTAAACATGGGCAAAGGAATGTCTAAGCATTTACAGCCAGAGGATTCAGGAGTATTAGCATGTCAAGTACATGCACTAGTAAAGACTCATGGCATAAGAGTCCGTATAAAAGAATGTAAGGATTGGGTGGAAAAAATATTGGTTGTCTCCCCTTGGGTCTCCCACACCGGCATTGACCCTCAGAAGTGGAGAGTGGTAGGAACTCAAATGTCCTCTTACAATACAGAAAAACCTGGCTTTCTATCGGACACGGACTTTGTGATTTACTCCGTGGTGGCTGCGGCTCTTGACCCGCAGCCCCCACTGGGAGCCGTGCCCGGAGAAACACAAACAGGGCCCTCGTTACTAGGGGTACCTGAATGGCCCCCGCCCCCAGATGAGGGGCTTGACGACCTGAGGGAACCAGCCCCCAAATACCCTTGGGAGGAATTGGCTGCCGCGAGTCGGCCGCCTGCCCCGGTAAAAAGTGAAAGTAAGATAGTGAAACAAACGAATATACACACAGAGAAGCAAGGGATATGCGGACTGGGTGCAGATGGCTGGAGACATGCACTGATGACAGGAAAGGAAGGGTCTGGGGCGACCGTCCCCAGCCAGACACCCCGCCGGACTCGGTTACAGCAGGCCATTCATAAGGCTTTGGAGGATGGGGAGGAAGTAGAGGAAGAAGACCTAGATTATCTTACTTCCTCAGCAGCTACTTACCCAGTATTTGTGCAAAAAGAAAACGGCCAACAGGTTAGAGTTCGCCGCCCAATACCGTACAAATTTATCAAAGATCTCAGAGAGGCAGTCCATAATTATGGGCCAGGATCTGCCTATGTAAAACGGCTCATAAGTTCTAACATCCAGACCGCCGCCTGGCTCCCCACAGATTGGGACGAAACTTTACAGGCGGTGTTGGAGTCATCTCATTACACCGCCTGGGCTGCCTACTGGCGGAGAGAGGCCAGGCTACAGGCTGAGATCATAGACCCAAATAACTCTGACTTAATCACTAACCAACTCACTGGAGGTGGCCAATTTAACACTGTGGACGCTCAATTACAACTTTCTGAATCCATTGTCAGGGCAGTGCAGATAGCAGGACTAAACGCCTTGAACAAATTGGCTCGAGCAGCTGCGACTCCCCTGCAACAGCTGAAACAAAGAACTAGGGAGTCTGCTGTAGATTTTACCAGCAGAGTGCAGACCACCGTGGAAGGAAAAGATATCGGAGCAGCACCCTCCGGAGAATTCCTCTTATTCTAATTCCACAGTGCCTTTGCATTCCCTACCACCCTGCCCAATAGGCCACCGTTCGCAAGTATTCATACCTACGGTACCCTGCTCCACGGGCATCCCAAGACTAGGCCCGCTTGGGCTACCTAACAACACTGAGTTATGGTTTTGGGATGGACAGCAGAACCACACCACCGTACACCATGAGACCCTCTCCCACTCCTGTTGCCTTACCGTATGGACAGATGCATCCCGACCTCTGGAAAATAGGAGCGGCCTTAGGGGGTGTGAACGCCTCTTTTCGCCTGTGGCCATGCCCTCGTAATGACACTGCCTGCCATGACTTTTCATTCCAACAATGGTATAATGTGTTTAAGACTCTTAACAGCTCTTGCCATCAAACCAAGGATGGCACGGACCGCTTGTGCTACCGGCTGAGCGCCACCGCGCACACCCCTCCGGACGCTCTCTTCCTTCTTTGTCCCCCTGCTAACCTGACTATTCAACAAAAAGGGGAATCCGCTGGTTTACCCCTTTTTAACATCACTTGTACTGACCCGATTTTTACAAATGTTTTACGGTATAATCATACTGGGTATGCTGTGTTCCTAGCTGCATCCCCTCCCTACCAACTCCTACCTGTCAAAGCAGAAGATTTTGCGTTGTTACCCACTGATTCTTTGGTGAAAAAATTGTACCGTGCAGTGTCGGGAGAAAAAGTTGTTACGTACCAGGAGGGATGGGATCGGGGATGTTTTGGGTTTGGTGAACTTGGCTGTTGAGATGTATGAGGAATGGCAGATCCAGGAACTAGAGAGTGAGGTGACTATGTTAGCTTCTACTATCCAAACATTCATGACAAACCAGGTCTCCCTCTGGCATTACCAGCAACATGTTGACTCCCTTCTACAGAAGCAAATAGGAGCATTGGAAACAACAGTCCTCTGGTTAGGGGATAGACTGGCCCTTATGGCAGGGTACATGAAACTTCAATGCCATTATAAGTATCAGCCTCTCTGTGTGCTTAATTTGCCTGTAAATATGTCACAGTTCCCATCGGACTGGGGTAGAGTTAAACAGGCGTTACAGGGGGCGATGTTAGCCTACAACACCTCCAATGACATCCGCCAATTAGATATGCTGATAGCCCAGCTCAACAACATTTCCTCCCATTTCAGAGCTGAGTGGGATGATCAAGAAGACTCCTTTCTAAAATGGTTTACGGGTGCCCTCCACCTGAGATGGTTGTTTTCCTTCTTGCCGGCTGTAGGAATGTTTATTGTGATTTGTCTCTTTTTCCCATGTATCCTGAAACTATTGTTCTTCATCTTTTCTCGTTCTCGGGAGGCATTGAAGGCGGACCTCCTAGGCCCACGCCATCGCCGGGCTCGGGCAGCCCCTGTGTGATTACTGACCAAGCCGAGCCAGGGTGCTCTGCCCCCCCCCCCCCATAAGCAGGTGGGGTGCTAATTGTGTTAAACAAAAAGGGGGAGTTTGTCGGGGGTCGGCCCTGACCGCCTGAGTGGATAGGACCTCCCCGAGAGTGAGGTCAGGCCAATCCAAAGAAGACACGGCTCCTTAAGGGGAGCCGTGGCTTCGCCTGGTTGGCCTGTGTCGCTTGCTCCAATCGGGTGGTAGGTTCCGCCCTCGGGGCGGATCGGGGTGGCAGCCCAGAACTAACTCCCTATATTAGCCATCACCCTGAGCTATTCGGGGGATCCCTCTGCACCTAATAAAACATATGCCTCCTGAAGACGTGTCTGCCTGAGTCCCTCCTCGCTGATCCCTGGGGGAGGGAAATACCAGGGACGCCTGAAGCAGTGCCCACTGAGGAGCTCACTCGGGGGTCCGGGGAAGAAGACCCTGGACAAGTTCATCCCATTCACATTCAAGGTTATGAATACTAATTCTTTATTGCCCTCCATGCTATCTTCCCTCTGTATTTTCCCCCTTTCCCCCCCTTTTATCCATATTCCCCAGTCTTTTGTTTCTGAAAACCACCCTCTTCAGTGTGTTTGACCTCCTATATCACACCCTCCCCTTTCTTTCCCCTTTCCCTTTTCCCTTTTCCTTTCCCTTCCTTTTATTATTCCCCTTATTTCCCCCACTCCCCTTCCCTTTCTCCGTCCCCCCTCCCCTTTCCCCCCTTTAATACTGGAAAGGTTAGATGTTTTATAAGTTAACTGAGTAGGTGTTGGTTGACTTTAAGCCAAGTCTGATGAAAAGAAGATTCAGGTGTTTCTCCTCTGCTCCCTTCTTCCCCACTATTACCATAGGTTTTTTGTATCTCTTTTGTATCTCTTAGTGTAATGAGATTTACCCTTCCTTCCTCCCATCTCTTTCTTGTCCCCCTTTTTAGGGTGGTAGTGTTTTTTATAGATCATTCTAAGTCATAGAAAATTCTGAGTGTCTGTCCCTTCTAGTTCTGTATATTCTATCGAATAGAGTCAAAATTCCTGAGAGTTATTAGAGTCTTTCTCCCAAATGGTGTTAAAGCCAGTTACATCCCATTAGATAGTAGTCTCATGGATAGGTCATGAATGTCCATCATTTCTGGCTAGGTGTATTCTCTCTGTTAGAGTTACATTTCTCAAGGTTTATGAGAATCTTTTTTTTTTTTTACTCCCATGCTGGGATATAGCTAGTTTCAACTAACTTACTGGATTGCGTTTTTTTTTGCTTTTACACCCCCCCTTTTTTTAGCTTTTCATGTGTCTCTTGAACCTCCTGTTTGATGTCCAAATTTTTCTGTTTAGCTCTGGTCTTTTCATCAGAAATTTTTGGAATTCTTCCATTTCGTTAAATGTCCATCTTTTTCCCTGGAAGAGAAGGCTCAGCTTTGCAGGAAAGTAGATTCTTGGCTGCATTCCAAGCTCCTGTGCTCTTTGGAATATCTTGTTCCAGGCCCTTTGATCCCTTAATGTTGATGCAGCCAGGTCCTGCATGATCCTTACTGTGGCTCCTTGATATTTAAATTTCTTTCTGGCTGCTTGCAGGATTTTCTCTTTTATCTGATAGTTCTGGAGTTTGGCCACAACATTCCTTGGTGTTTTCCTTTTAGGATCTTTTTCTGGTGGGGATCAATGTACTCTTTCAATAACTACTTTGCCCTATGATTCCATGATGTCAGGGCAGTTTTCCATCACTAGATCCTGTAATATTAAGTCCAGGCTTTTTTTTCTTCAATGTTTTCAGGAAGTCCTATAATTTTCAGGTTTCCCCTCCTTGATTTATTCTCGAGGTCAGTGGTTTTGTTGATGAGGTATTTCACATTTGCTTCTATTTTTTCTATTTTTTGATTTTGTTTAACTGATTCTTGCTGTCTTGTGGAGTCATTAGTTTCTGTAGACTCCATTAGTTTTTGGGGGTAGGAGTTTTCTTCATTAACCTTTTGCAACTCCTTTTCCAATTGGTCAATTCTACTTTTTAAAGAGCTTTGCATTTGACTAATTGAGGTTTTGAGAGAATTAATTTCTTTTTGCATTTGCTTATTTGAGGATTTGAGAGAATTATTCTTATTTTGTAATTGTCCAATTGATGATCTGAGAGATTTATTATCCTTTTGTGTTTGTCCAATTGTACTTTCTAAGGTTTTGTTTTCTTGTTGCAAGGTATTAATTGTCTCTCCCAAATTTTTAAGCTCCTTCCTTATTTCTTCAAGGAAGTCTTTCTGTGCTGGAGCCCAGATTGTATTCTCCTCAGAGGTTCCAGGTCTCTCTGAGTTTAGGGTCTTTCCCTTCCAGGAATTTTTTTATGGATCCACCTTTTTGCTGACTCTTCTTCATTATGCTAAGACCTTGATTTGGGGGGGGACCGGTTCACCTGCGCTTGGGATCTCTAAAGGCTTTACTGAGTGCAGTTTCTCTGGCTGGCCAGTAGGAGGTGCTGGTTGCTCTCTCTGGAGTGTCTGTGACCTGGGTTGCAAGGCCTTCTCCATTTGACTGAAGGGAGGAGTTGGAACTATTGAATTCTTTTGCCTTCAATCAATGGTGGACTTTACCCTGGCCTGAGGTCATTCCTCAGCTGGGCTGGTTCTTTGGCTCACACACCTGGGCCTGAGGCAGAAGTAGTTGGCAATTGTTTGTTTGGAAGGAGGCCTCAGTGTAATGGAGGTGTGGACTCAGAGTTTCTCAGACTGGAGGAGCCCAGGGATGGTGTCTGCAGCTCTTCTGTACCAGACCTCTCCCCACAGCCCTGTCCCCAAGCTCCAGGGGGACAACACCAACACCAGCGCCAAGCCACTTTCATCCAGCCCCACCGCTGATCCAGCAGGTCCTGCTCTCTGGCCCTCAGACTTCTGGCTCCAATTCAGCTGTTAAGCTGGCTGATCTGGGGCTGATCCTCCCTCTGAGCCCAGACTCACCTGCCTGAATTCTACCAAAGCTGCAGCAGGAGACAAATCCTGAGGTAGATGCTCTTTCTCCTGGCTTTTCTCTCTGGGTTCCATGAATCTGACTTCCTCTAAGAGGTTTGTTTCATGTGATAGATGGGGAAGTGATCAGGAGACTCTAGAACTGTGGCTGTCTTCCCTTCGCCATATTGGTTGGAAGTCCATAACAACCTTTTGATGTAGGAACTATTATTATCTCTATTTTATAGTTAAGAAAACCGAAGTCAAAAAAGATTAAATTTGCTTAAGGTCACACAACTAGTAGGTGTCTGAGGTCACATTCGAACTTGGATCTTGCTGACTCTGGGGCCAGTGCTGTATCCACTAGACCACTAACTGCTTCTGGGTATCTGAGTTGGTAATTCAAATCCAAGCTAATGATGCAGATCAGTTCAAGGATTGGGGTCAGCCCATGTGGAGACACAGGGAGAAGAGTTGGGTGTCATTTAAAGGGAACAATAAATAGATCAGCTTGACATGTTGTGAAGTAACAGGATAGACTGGAAAGTGAGATTGAGTCTAGAGTATGAAGTTCCTGAAGCTACTGGAAAGATCCAAAGTGAACTTTTGAAAATTGTGAAGTTCTAATCTTATTGCCATTCCCTATTGACCTCTTCAATGTATATTTCTTTAAATTTGCTTCTTAAGAAATCCTCTTTAATAGCTTATAGAGAGGCAACATGGAAAGGAAGATGGAGAGATCATGTTAGAATACAGAAGGCTTTGCCTTAAGAATCACGTCTGACATTTATGCCTTCTATGTTCCAGTTAATGCTCTGACATTGCAAGCTTCATATGTATGTGTATATATATATATATATATATATATATATATATATATATATATATATATTATATGCTGATAATCAAAATGGTGAAGAAAGTTTCATACTAGTTATTTCCTACTCTGAGGTAATGGTAATCCCATATCAAAAACAAAAATAAAGTTCTATGTGTTTTAATCTTGGAGCAAGAAAAAGTAAGAGTCAGGAAGACTATATAGTTTTCTTGCCATAGGGAACTTGGGTCATGAGGACTCCAGTAAGCAAGGAGAAGCAAAAATCATTTGAAGCCTGAAATAGGGTATCAGTGAAATGAGATATGAACTTGCTGGTAGGAAAAATTGTATGGTTACAGGGTATATATGACCTAGTGTTACAGAAATCATAAAGGCAGGGAAAAAATGGGATGTCAAGTAATCTTGTTTGACAAGATTTAAACTCAAGGAGAACAGTAAGAGTTAAGAAGAAAGTAGATTGGCAGCAAAATATGTATCTCCTTGGAATTACTCTTCCCTCACTCTGTCTTTTGGTGATTTTGTCAAATTCCAAATCCTGAGCTCTCTCTCTCTCTCTGTTTCTCTCACTTTCTCTGTCTCTCCCCCTATCTTTTTCACTCTATTTGTATCTTTTTTCCATCTGTCTCTTTGTTTCTGTCCTCTCTCTTTAAGAAGCTCTGCTATGAATTTCTGCAGTTTACCACAGACAAGACCTTTCCTTCCATAAATGCTTTTTACCTTAGTTCCAAAATAAACCCTCCATAATAAACCCTCCAAGGGGGGCATCTGCTGCCCACTCCTCTCTGCTTCATTTGGTTGGAATATCCCACTGGTAACTTTTCATCTTTCCCTAGTTTCTTGAATCCCAGCTGTTCTTGAATCTATACCTCAATGGGGTCCACACCTGGTTTTGCTGTTTATATGATTCTGGAGTTTTCCATTCCATTGACTATTTACAATATAAGAAGTGGATTGTGATTTGATTTTCTTTGTGGTGAATATTTGCAATTTGCACAGTTCATTCGCATCTTTCAGTCATTAATTCACTTTTCTTTCTCAATTATTTTTGTGAGGTTTGGGGTTTAAACTAATGTCAAAAGTGATGTTTTACTTATTTTAAGAACACAATTTGTTTTTGATGTGAATTTAAGAAGCATAATATATTTCCAATTTGTAATTACATTTTAAGCTGACACCATCTCAAAACCAGAAAATCTAGGTAGAATTGCCAAGATTAATTACATATGCATTACGATCTTCTAAGATCTCCATTAAAATCAGTAAGTTTGAAAGGAATAATTATTTTTCTCTTTGTTTTCCATCTGTTTGGCTGCCATTCTTGGATCCAGTTCATATTTTAGTGTGTCAGAGCATCAAAACAAGAGCCTGGCACCTTTCAGTTTGAGGAATGACTTTCATGTCAACCAATAGACTGACTCTTTCCACTTAACTCCTGACCTGGTCACTCTCTCCTTTTTTTTACACAACCAACCACCTGACTTGTTTTTTCTAATGAGTCATGGATTAGCTATATAATATCTTGAGTCCGTTTCCCTTCATTGTATTGGAGATCCAGTTTCTATACCTATTCCCTCCCCCTACCCCACTCTTGTAAGGATTTTAATTAGTAACAGTCCTAGAGTACTGGTTTTTTATAGTCTAGATTTTTAGTCAACTTAAAAGCTGAGTGAGCATCAGAAAGTAATGTCTTCTATCTCCTCAAGTGACTTTCTCTTCTTTTTATCTAATTCATTGCACCTGTTGAATCATTTTGGCCTCAAGTTTTATTAGTTCCCTCTTGTTCCAAAGGAGGCGAGAGTCTGAGGTTTTCATGGTCATCTGTACAATCTTCTTCCATAGCCAACTCCTTCTTCAAAGGCAAGGAACATAGGATGATCACTTGTAGGGGATTAGAACTGGTGTTTTACAGGCTTGCTTCCCCAAATCAGCTTGATGGCATAGTGGATATCACACTAGTTTCTGGGAAGACCTGAGTTCAGATCCTGCCCAGTTGCTGGTTGTGTCATTATGAGAAAGTCATTAATTCTCTCTAAACCTGTTTCCTCAGATGTAAAAATGGGGGGTTGGGTGGTTAGGGGGTAAGGGGTAATGACGATTTCATTATTCATGAAGGTTTAGGAGTTTGGTTTCCGTTGTATAAGCAATGGGTTGTAGGGGGGCGGGTACTATGATCAGAACTATGCTATAGGAAGAATACTCTGATAGGGATATTCAAACCAAATTGGAAAGAAGAAGGACCTGGTAGCAGATAGGCCATTTAGAAAACAATTATAATAATCTAGAATTGAAATGATGAGACTGAGTTAATAGAAAAGAGATTATATGGTGTATATGGGAAGAAAGGATAAGTAAGAGGAAACATTTACTTTCTAGGAAGGTTGTGAGACTCAAAAAAGATCAGACATAGAAAGTACTCTGCAGACCTTAAAAGGCCACATAAATGTTTTTATTAGACTAGTATTTCTAGGAAAGAGGAAAGTAAGGATATAATATAATATGCTGATTGATCTCATTAGAGCTACCTGTATATAGGTTTAAATGTTTTAACAATGACTCTATAACAATTTTCTAATTTTCTACAAGAGTAACTTGGAATTACCCAACATTTGCAGAGAATAGATTTTACCAGATCCCAGAGTGAGTATTCCCATCACAAAATGATTTCCACAGACTTCTATTCAAATTCCTCTCTTTCTCAATTGCCTTTCAATTTCTTTGATTTCCTCAAGCAAAAATTCTCAGATATGTATTAATCTTCATTTTAAAAATCCTCCCTAACACTTACTGTTACCTAAAGCTAAGGAGGTCTCTGTTCTCCCAGGAACATAGATCTAAATTTAAGAGAAAGGAGTTGTAAACCTTTCTGTGTCATGGCCACCTTTGAAAATATGTGAAATGAGCCTCTTCTTAGAATAATGTTTTTTTAATACCTAAAATAAAATACATAGAATTACAAAGGAAATTAACACATTAAAATATAATTAATTAAAAAAATCAAAGTTCATGGATCCCAGGTTAAGAACCCTTGAAGAAGAGACCTCAGAGGTTAATTCAATAGAATTCAATCTAATTCCATTAGATGGTATTAGGCACCTATTATATTTCAGTTTCTGGGGAGGAAAGAAAAAAACAAAATAGTTCTTTTCCCTAAGGAACCTCCAGTGAACTTCCTTGATCCTATCCATGAAGTCTAGAGACCGGCAAAAGTCACTAATTAAGAATGCTGAGAACCAGAGAAGACACCATCAGCTGATCTAGGCTGCTGCCTTGGATCTTAAACTGCTTCAAGTGGAATGTAGAAGCAACAATTGCAACTACTACTACTACCAGGGAGAGGTAAGGGGAGGGATTGGAGTTGATATTTAGAGCTGAGATACCACTAGGGAACAGGAAATAGTTGAATGGATTTTGGTGCTGTATAATGAATAAATATCAAGAATCTTAAAGCTTTGAAGCTGGAGATGAGAGATGTGGTGGTAGGGTGGGAGTTCCTATGATGCAAAAATACACCCTTTCCATTCCATATATGAAAAATACAGATGAGTTCTCATTAAATACTTTTTTTTTACTAATTATTTTCCCAGAATTGTTTGCTTTGGAGTTTGGTGTTTTGGCCTGGTTTTTTTTTTTTTTTTTTACTTTGCTCAGTATTGGGAGATACAGGTCACTGATGGGGGTGGGGGTGGGGAGGAGGCCGGAAGGAGAAGCCCCCTTTAGGCAAAAAGCACCAGCCAGAGACCTCAAGTCTCCTTCTCAAAGTCTTCTGGTATCAGGGAAAGCAATGGAGGAGAATCATTCCTTGCCAGCTAAAGTTCTGTGCCAAATGGAAGCTGGCAAAAGACAGTGTGAAAAGACAATGTCCAGGAAGGTTGAAAAGAAAGACAGTAACCGCTGGCTAAGGGCTTATGTAAGGGCAGGGGAAAAAATCCTCCAAAGCAAGCCAGAACTAGGAGGGAGTTACATGAAAGGAGAAGAGAATGGGAAAGAAGCCCAGGAGTATTTTGCTGGTTGAGATGATTTTCCTGAGGCAGGGGGAAAAAATGTGTACACACACACACACACACACACACACACACACATACATACATACATATGCGGTTGAAACAGACAAACACATAATTATAACAAAAACAGTCATCATGTGTGTTATTGGTAATTGGATTCTGGTCCCAGATCAATCAAATTAATCAACCAATCAACAAGCATTCATTAAGCCCCTTCTATGTTTGAGTTCCTCTGCTAAACCATGTATACAAGGACAAAAGCAAATATTCCCGAATGTTAAGAATATTTACTCCGTGTAGGAGCAGACAGAAAATGTCTCAGTGTCAAAAAAAATCCCAAAGACTTTTTTGTTAACTTTTGTTAACTGCAAAAATGATTTTTGAGTGCCTCATTGATTTGTGTGAAACTAATATGCTAAACTGATTTTAATCAGTTCCCATCTCCAAAAGTTAACAAAAATGATTCCTTTTTGTTTTGTTTTTTAGGTTTTGCAAGGTAATGGGGTTAAGTGGCTTGCCCAAGGCCACACAGATAGGTAATTATTACATGTCTGATTTTGAATTTGAACTCAGGTTCTCCTGATTCCAGGACCTGTGCTTTATTCACTGAACCACATAGCTGCCCCATCAAAAATGATTCTTAATAGAATAGGGAGGATGTTCAGCAAGCAGTGTTGATTCAGAGGAGGCATAACTTTCCCATAAGAGGTGGTCATTTCATTCACCTGCCAGTCAGCAGCCTCATGGAGGAAGAGTCTTTTGTATTCAGATGAACAGGATATTATACATATCAATAAAGGTCCAAATCTTTAGTCACCCGAGTCAAAGAAGGTTTGACGACGGATTCTTTTATCTTTTAAGAAAAAGAACTTTCCTAGCTTAAATGACAAAAGACCCAAGTAATTATTACTCCTATCACAAAATGGAATGAAACTTCAAGATGCACTCATCTAAAGTTTTTATTTTACAAATAAGAAAACTCAGGTGATTTACCTTAAATTACCCAGATTGTGAGTAGCAGAGTTTGAATCAGAAGCTAAATCTGTGAATTCTTAGGTCAGTGCCTATACAACCCTGCTTTTTTTTTTTTCTATAATGCTCTTATTGTAATTAGATTTTCCTCAACTCTCTTTACAATTGTTAGTGGCACCAAATGGGTAATAGCAGGGTTCTAAGCAAAATTACAAATAAGAGATGTTTGTCATTAGGCACTCAGCAGGAATATGTTGGTAAATGTTTAGCAAACAACTCTCTGGAAGGTAGACCTACTTTTAAGTTTGAGTTTCATTATTAACATTTTTTTTAAGATTAGATAATCCACATATCAATAAATCAAGCCCTGATTTGTAGCTTTCCAAGGAAGAACTGTTGACAATCAGCTCTACTTGAGATTGCTTCAATAATCCCCAGAACTCAGGGTCTACTGGGACATACAACTTGGCATTTTACTTCTGGAAAGCTATTTTTCCAGGAGATCTGGCAAAAAGAGATATAACTAGCAATCTGTTCCTGGGGCAGACTGTACCTAGGGGAGGCTAACAGGGGAGGAAAGCTTAGTGGTTGGGGAAGGTGTCTTCCTGACTTTAGATACAATACTTGTATCCACTGTTCCACCTATTTGTCCAGTATCCAGAGACCATGTATTAAATAGGCAGCATAGACAATGGAAATCTGTTTTTCTTTCTCCCCTGATCTATATAAATAGATGAATTGAACAGATCAGTTTCTCAGTTCTACTTGGATTAAATTACAGTTAGACCTTTCATATTATGGAGGTTAGGGGCACTGCACTCCTAAGATCTGTAAAATCTACGCTAAATTTTTTGACCCTCCTTTCCTACTGATGCAGAGAAACCTGGGTATGGGAGTGATGAGACCTATTGGAGACAAACTTTGTAAATCTTTTGTTTGCATTGTAAAGGGAATCTTCCTTCTTCCTACTACACCTGAGAGCCTGACTTTCAACCTGATTTTCATTGCATTGTTTTCTGGTGGAGAAGCCAGGGAGGACAGGGCCTGGAAGAATACCCAAAAGAGACCCTTCCCCAAAAGGCAAAATCTCCAATGAGGGACTTGGGTCACTCCCATTGACTCTGGAAGAGAATTTAAGAAGAAGGAGGAGCTCATCCTCTTTTACCTTCCAGCCTCCTGCTGAACCCTGGCCAGCCGGGCCTGGTCAATTCAATCAATAATCCATGTGGTCTTCTCTTTAAACTCTTTTTAACTTTTCTATTACTTTCTGAATATGCTGTAACTTCCTTTAATAAAACTCTATTTTCTTTCCAAAACCTGCATTCCCGAGTCTGAGTCATGATTCATTGAGGGGCAGAACCAAACCCAAGAAACAAATCAGCGGCAACACTACCAGAGAAGTCTAAATTTTTTTCTTTTTTCTTTTTGGGGTGTTGATATTGTACAATACTATACATATATCCATTTCTGAGTTTCTAAACTTTTTTTCTGCATCATTTGCTGGTCTCTGAATGTCATCTGTGGCTTCTACAAAACTTTCCCCAAATTCCCATTTAATTTCTCATGCTGATCAGTAATATATCAAGATTCACAATGTGGAAGGGATAAGTGTAACTGAGTAATTGTAATGCCCTATGTTATCTGTTTCAACATTCCTTATTAATGTCCCCCCCCCAATATTCTTCCCAATATAGATAACCAAGGTTGTACATTGGGTGGACTGACTTTCAACGACTGCCTGTATTGGTTCCACAAGATTATATTTCCTAATAATAACTGTTTCTTTTTTTTTCACTGATTGCCTTGACTATTGAAGAGAGGCTTCCCTAAACTTGGCTTTTTGAAGCAACCATAGGAGAACTGAGGATAATTCACATAGAATTTAGCATTAGATGAAACTTCATTTTACAGATGAGGAAACTGAGACTCCATGAAATTAAATGACTGGTTCTGGGTCATGTAAGTGGTGAGCACTGGAGGTAATTTTTTTTAAATATTTATTTAAGGATCAATGGGATTAAGTGATTTGCCCAAGGTCACACAGCTAGGCAATTATTAAATGCCTGAGTCTGAATTTGAACTCAGGTCCTCCTGACTCCAGGATCAGTGCTCTATCCACTCTATCCACTATCCACCTAGCTGCCCTTTTTTTTTAATTTAGGGAGGCAAGTTTTGAAGCCTATTGCCCTTTTTTACTTTGTTGTGCTTTCGTCATCCCAGAGATAACATGATCCAGTGAGAAGAGCCCAGGATTTGAAATAGAAGAGATGATCTTCCAGTTCTAGGTATAATACTCACCAGATACAAATTAATAGAGTTATGTAATTCCTCTAGGAATCAGAAGAACTTCACAAAAAGAAGAAATTTATGATTTCTCAAAGAGAGGGCTCAAAGACAATATGTTAAACTAACATTATTCTCTTTTCATTTTTGGTCAGCCTAGTCTTTTCATTACCCTAGAATGGATTCCTTGAAAACTAAGTGTTTGTGGTTCTGGGGACCCATGGCCTACAGTTCCTACTTGTTCTCCTTCAGCATAAATCCCATCTTAATGGTACTTAGTTCTTGGCTTGCAAATCTTGAATCCCCAAGGGAAAGACACTCCTAAATCTCTATGACCCTAGAATTAGAGAGAATGTGGCAGGGAGGCCTTGAAGAAAAGAACAAAAATCAATTCTCTAATATCATTTTGCTTGAAAGGTTACTATTAAATGAAGCAGGAAAATGAAATCCAAGCCCTCAATAAAGATACATTTGGCATGGCCACTGAGTTTCTCAAAGCTCTTTAATAGAGGGATAGAAAATATGCTGAGTCAGGAGTTCTCTGTTCTTGCCTCAGGTCCTAGAGACTGGACCTGAAGAAGCAGGTCATCTAGTAAAAAACTAGAATTTTCCTTTATTCTCACTCACATGTGCTCAGAGAGTTAAGACTGATTCATTTGCCATTCAGTGGGAGGGATACTGGATATATCTCCATTCAGACTATGTAGTCATGTCTTATTGAAGGCATCTCATCAAGATACATTGATCCATTCAATCCAATACAATTCACCAATAATTCAGTCATCATTTATTGAGTACTTGTATATAAAGTACTGTCAGGCATAGGGAAGGAGGACAAGAAAGGAAATAAGCATTTATTAAATGGTTCCTATATGCCAGCCACTGTGCAATACAGCAATCCTGGAAAGTAGATGCTATTATTATCCTCATTTTACAGTTGAAGAAACTGAGGCAGACTGGTTAAGTGACTTGCTTAGTCACAGAATATATATTTGAGGTGAGATTTGAACTCAAATCTTTCCAGCTCCAGACCTTTCACTATATGCCACTAGAATTAGAGAGAAAAAGACAAGACAAAGAATTTCCTGTCGTTGAGGAACTTGACTGAATCACAATTCCTGTAACAGAGCCAAACAGGTCAATTCACAGAAACAAAGGTTTATAGCTGGAAAGTAGCTTAGCAGTCATTATAGTTGAGGGAACCAAGGCCTGTGGTTAAATAATTTAAACAAATTCAAATACATAATAAGTGACAGAGCCAGGATTCAAATGTTCAGATCTAGCACACTTTTGACTATATCATCCTGTTAACCTTCTTTGGATGCATTCTATCTTGGTTCTTCTCTTGTTGGATTTTTTCCTTCTTGAGAACTTATACAACACTTTGAACTTTATCAAATTCTTTTCTCACAAGCTTTGCTATGAGGTAAGTCTTATAAGTAGATTGTCCTCATTTCACAGATGAGAAAATTGAGACATTGAGAAGTAGTTGACTTGCCTATGGTCATGTATAGAAGGTCAAAGCTGAGTTTCAAAACCAGGAATCCTGGTTTACAGATCTGTTGTTCTGTCCACTACAAGATACCTCCTCTTTCTCCAGCAATCAACTATAATAATAATAATGTTCTAACTTTCCTATGTGGAGATGAAAGAACTAAGCCACAAGCAGTAGGGGATCTGCTTTTGAGTGGTGATTCCAAGAATGGGGATAGGTTTACAGTGGGCCACTCACATTCTCTCACCTGGTTCTCATGGTCACCAAGAATACTGATACCTTCAGTGGTGTTCTGGAAGTAACCCAAGCCTAGGTGGTAGAACATTTGAATTTTAGTCAAAATTCTGCCCTTAACTAAATAACCTTGGAAAAATCATTTCTTTTCTTTGGTATTTAGTTTCCTCAACTGTAAAATGAAGCTGATGGATTTAATAATCCTTTTCAGTTCTGCCATTCTCTGACATGTGTTAGTGGTATGGTCTATGGCTATAAGACAGAATAAATATAACTAGTTCAGATAAGATTCAAACCCAAGACCTTGACTTTTTTTTACCATAGCATCTGAATTAATCTGCCATACTTAAAACGTTGTTCTTCCTGATCTAGAATGAGTAGGAATCAATTTTGATTCAGAGGATCCACTTCTGAGACTCATCTCTGTCAGGATGCTGTATTCCTTGAATCATTTCTCCTTGTGCCTCCCTATGCCTCAGTTTCCCTCTTTTCTTTTCTTCTCTCTCTAAGGTGCTGGGAGGATTCTTTAAATATTTGTGAGGAGTTTGAAGTTCTGTCCAGAGAGGCTCTCTATAAATACCAAGAATTTATAGTTAGTTTTAGTATCAACATATTTCTTGCTGAGGAGGCTGAAAATATTGACAGGTGGTAGAGAGTCAAATTGCAGTGCATTGTGAGTTTGTAAACAGGTGTCTGAGAATTGACTTTTCCTAATGACCTGGAAGGGTTGGGGTTCACAGAACAATTGTTGCCTTCCCAATCATAGACCAAAACTGTGAGACAAGACCTGACATTCCCTCTGCATTCTCAGGGAGAGGAAGATGCATTTCCTTTCAATAACTAGGAACTGTGGTCCATCTCTAAGATAGGCTGTCAGTCCATCAAGAAGTATTTGTTTGCTATGTTACAGTCACTGGTGATAAAAAAAAGAAAGGCAAAAGACTGTTCTTTCTCTCAAGGAGTTTATAGTCTAATGGAGAATCAACATGTAAACAATTGTGAATCTATACAAACAAGACATAGATAGGATAAAATAAAGTAATAAAGAGAAGGCACTAGTATAGAGGCAGATTAGGAAAGAAAACTCAAAGAAGATCAGACTTTAGCTGGAATTTAAAGGAAGTCAGGGGAAGTTAAGAGGTAGGGATGAAGAGGAGGAGGCAGTCTGGTATCAACCCTCTTGAAGAAGGGATACAGCATCAGGTTTCTTTATACGGATCCAGTTGTTGGATGCCTAGAGAAGGCTTAGGGAGAGGCTTTAGGTTAGGTTTAATAAAGTCTTGCATGAAATCAGGTACTAGATCAGGTAGTCTATGGAAATTTTTGATAGACTGGAGACCATGTTTCTCAGAAGTGACATAGATTGTTTCTACTCTCCCATCTCCTTTACTGCCCTCTACAAGTCTATATTCTATAATGATCATAGCATTTAGAACTGGAGAGGATCTTTAATCTTGTCTAGTGATGAGATGGACTCAGATGAGGAAACTGCTCTCTAGAGAAGGGCAATGATTGAAAGACTGGTCCACAATTACTCAAGTATGTTCCTTATATTTATTGATATATACATGTGAGCAGATGAACAAAGATTTGAACCCAGGTCTTTCATATCTAAATTCAAGATTCTTTCTATCGTATCATTTAATATGTTTATTTTACTTTAATTTTATGTAATAAAACAAGTATTTCTATAATAATTATTTAAAAGATGATTGAATGTGAAATGACAAATCTGTTGTGTACAACTTGTTATTCCTTTTAAATATAGAATAAAGTTATCATGTAAATTTCTTTTTTTCCTTTTTTTCTTCCCTCTCCCCACCTACCTATAGATGGCTACCTTTAGATGTATTATATCTATACACACGCTCACACACACACGTGTGTGTGTGTGTATGTGTGTGTGTAAGACTGTTCTATACACATTTCTATTTATCAATTTTTTCTACTTTATCATGTTGCTCACAAAAGGCTATATAAGTTTATTGTCTTCATTGGCTTATTCTAGAGATAGTACTTTGTTAATGCTAAAGCATCAAATAAATGCAAGTTGGTTATTTTTTTTTCTTACTAGAGACTTTTAGAACTGGAAAGGATCTTGAATCTTATCTAACCCAGTGGTTTTCACAGTGTAGTCTGTTATCCTCTGTGTAACTGAAATTTTTTCAGGAGTTCTAAGTAGTCTGTATATTTTAATAAGACATTTCAATGTCTTAAAAATTTCTCAACAATATATTTTAACATTAATGTCTTATGAGGCCAAGAATGTTTTTCTATACAGTAAATATCAACAGATTTAATGGGCATGGGATTCTCAATAATTTTTAAGAGTATACAAGGGAGGGGCGGCTAGGTGGCGTAGTAGATAAAGCACTGTCCCTGGAGTCAGGAGTACCTGGGCTCAAATCTGACCTCAGACACTTAATAATTACCTAGCTGTGTGGCCTTGGGCAAGCCACTTAACCCCGTTTGCCTTGCAAAAATCTAAAAAAAAAATAAGAGTATACAAGGGTTATAAAACCAAAAATTGAGAATCATTGATCTAACCTAAATTTTTAATTTTGTAAATGAAGAAACTGAGGTCCAAAGAGTTAAAGTAATAGGTAATTATATACAATCAAATAATTAAACTAAAAAAATTATATACGATCAATGTAGTAGAAAAGTTGGAAAGATAGCCCATTTCTTGTAACTCTTAGTCCTGTGGATTTTTCTACCATCCCATACTGTCTCAAAGTTAAGAAAATTAAGAATAGATCTTAGGTATGGATAAAGTACCAATCCCACTTGCCTACTTATGATTTCTGATTTTGTAGAGTGCAGAATAAAGAATAATATAAAAGAGATTTGAACTCAGGTCCTCTGATTCTATCTCTCATGATATTTTCTGTACTATATGCTAACATACTCCTAACATATTGGCTGCTGCTTCATATTACATAATTAACGATTCATATTTGAATCACAATTCATATAGAAATTCATTGGGAGAGAAAGCTATATTAACAGCATTAAGTATGATTGAGTTTCAGATGATTCTTATAGATATGAAGCAGGTTTCAATCATGGAGTAAGGAAGAATAGGAGGTAAGGGAATTAGGCATCTCAGGAGGGCAGGATATGGGTTGTTGGTCATCCTTCATTTTCAAAGAGAACCAATGACATCATAGCCATAATATGTGTTATGTCTTGACTTACTTGTGAATTGGATTTAAGGGAGGCAAGGTTTCATAAAGTTGTCAGCCTCACTCTCACTTCTAGAGTCACCAGAGTTCAGTTTTGATTCAAAAATTAAGATGATTGGTCATGGTCCAGGATAGAGGCATCTTCAATGTCTGATCAAGCTTTTAAGTGCTCCACAACATCAGCTTCAGCTGCCTTCAAGACTCTTGGAACAAATTGTTCTCATTCATTCCACCAGGGAAGTCTTCACATGCTTAGTGTAGACATCTCCCTAACTTAATGATGGACTTGAGGTCCATCAGTTATCCATAACTAGTCCATCTACTGTGATGGTTTACCATGCTGGTTTTACCAGCATGTGATTACTGCACATGCTATAGCTTCTTGGCATCGTAAGAGTTGGTGATAGGTAGACACCAAAGGTGGATGAGTAGCCCTGTAAAGGGTTTAGTAAACCCTTATACCAGAGGTACCAGTCCTTTCTGAACACTCCATTTACCCATAAGGAGAAGAAAAGAGAGGTGGAAACAATGTAGACAAAGTTTTATTTACTGATTTATTTCCTCCAAGGACACTATCTGGGGTGCAGAAAAGCAGTATGAAAATTTAGACAAGAATTTATGATTAATTATTGATTGACAAGTAAATGTCCTTCAATTGGGGAATGGCTTAGCAAACTGTGGTATATGTATGTCATGGAACACTATTGTTCTATTAGAAACCAGGAGGGATGGGAATTCAGGGAACCCTGGGGGAATTTGCATGAACTGATGCTGAGTGAGATGAGCAGAACCAGAAAAACACTGTAAACCCTAAAAGCAACATGGGGGTGATGATCAACCTTGATGGACACCCTCATTTCATCAGTGCAACAATCAGGGACAATTTGGGGCTGTCTGCAATGGAGAATACCATCTGTATCCAGATAAAGAACCATGGAGTTTGAACAAAAGTTCAAAGACTATTCCCTTTAATTTAGGGGAAAAAACCTGATATCTTATTGTCTGATCTTTTTACCTCTTAGACTTCTTGTCTCTTCCTTAAGGATATGATTTCTCTCTCTTCACACTCAATTTGGATCAACGTACAACATGGAAACAATGTAAAGACTGTCAAATTGCTTTCTGTGGAGGGATGGGGGGAGGGAAGTAAGATGGGGGAAAATTTATAAAACTCAAAATAAATAAAATCTTTAATTAAAAATATTGATTGAGAATTGTATCTAATCAATGCATCTGATCAGAATCAATAAATGTGGATCAAATTTATAATTGATTTTAAGGGCACTGATAGATTCATATTGGCTTACTAGTAAAATTTATGAATTTGACTTTACTATTCCTGTAGGCTACATTCCAGTCCCCAAACTTCTATTCTGTGTTTGTTTGACTATGAGGGAAGATGTATCAACCTGGTCATAGGATTTTTGACCATGATGAGACATCCAGGGAATTTGAGGTAATCTTATCACAGGGCTTTACAGAAGATGTTCATCAACCCTGTGTTTTTTCTGTTGTCCTTGGTTATGGAAGGGTTATGGAAATACTGATAAGAGTCAGGCATAGTCAATGGGCCAGACAAATCATAGTTGCAGACATAATTTGGGCTATTTTTGCATGCTATATATATATATATATATATATATATATATATATATATATATATATATATATATTCTGCTACCTTTTCAGTTATCTAAAAGAACTGCTCTGACTGTCAGATTCATCCTTCACTATGGAGAAGTATGGGGATCTTTTTATTGGCATCTTCTAGCCATACTAATAAAACAGATTATTGTCAAACTTTTGTACCTCAGTTTCTCTATATTGCAGATTTTCTCTGGATAGTAGCAAGGTGGTATAGTAGATAGAGGACTACATCTGGAGTCAGGCAAGTTTTGAGTTCAAATCTTACTTCAGACACTTAACTAACTGTGAAAGCTTAGCCAAGTAAGTTACTTGACTTTAGTTTTCTCATATGTAAAATGGGGAGAACAAGAGCAACTACCCTCCATGATCTATCATTTATAATCTACTTTGCAAACCTTTAGGTCCTGTTATATTTATTAGAGACAGCCAGGGGAAACTGACTTTAAATCCTGTTTCACATTTAATGACCAAGTGATCCAGGTCAAGTCTTTGTTTCTCTTAGCATCCCAGATAGCTCTCTAATAACTTACTTTTATTGACTTTTTAAAAAAATATAATCCTCATTTTCAAATGCATTCCTCTCTTACCCATTAAGACATATCTTGTGACAAAAACTTTAAAAAAGAGAGGGGGAAAAAAAGAAGCTTGGGAAGGTCACTTGTCAAATGTGCCTGACAGCATATGTAATATTCCATACCTACAGCTGCAAAGAGGATGTTGCATTTCTTTAATTTTTTTTTCCAGGTCCAAGCTTGGTCATTGTTTCATTAAAAAAAATACATTGGGGGAGGCTAGGTGGCATAGTGGATAAAGCACCAGCCTTGGAGTCAGGAGTGCCTGGGTTCAAATCCGAGCTCAAACAATAATTACCTAGCTGTGTGGCCTTGGGCAAGCCACTTAACCCCATTTGCCTTGCAAAAAAAAATACATTGTTGTAACTGTTGTACTATTATCTCATTCTACATAGTATCAAAGACCAACAGTTCATAGATTTAGAGCTCAAAGAGATCTCACAGGCCATAAGAAGTAATAAGTACTTGAGATTGAATTTGATCTCATATCTTGTGAATCCAGCTCTACCACTCTATCCACTCTGACACTTAGTTGCTCTAGCACCTATACCTTTAGAGAATTACTCAGAGTCCTGAGCAGTTTAAAAAAACTTGTCTAGCTTTACACAATTAGGAATAGAGGTAAAACTTAAACCTAGATCTTCCTGGGTACTATACTAACTCTGTATCTATTGTGCCACAATGTCTCCTTTGAATCCATGGAACATGTTTTTAAAAAGGGGATTAATGAATAAATGTAATCTAAGCCTCCTCACAGGTATAGGATCTCTCTTCACTGGTAGAGAATGACGGGGTGGGGTAATATTGAGAGAGAGAGAGAGAGAGAGAGAGAGAGAGAGAGAGAGAGAGAGTCAATCTCTTGAGTCTGTTGGGCTCTCCAGTCTCTTCTGGCTTCCAATTTTGAGAAAGAAGATGAACAATATCAACCCCACTTCAAGTTGCCAAGGGAGAAAAAGACTGGAAAGAAGTCAACATAAA
Organism: Macrotis lagotis; assembly: GCF_037893015.1. Classification (NCBI taxonomy): domain Eukaryota; kingdom Metazoa; phylum Chordata; class Mammalia; order Peramelemorphia; family Peramelidae; genus Macrotis; species Macrotis lagotis. The sequence continues at coordinate 12,661,598 of NC_133665.1, read as the reverse complement.
AGCAACTAGAAATTCCCATCATGTCCCTATCCTCAATTTGCTGCATTAGAAACTTCAGGGAATTCTCTCTCCCTTTTGGGTGAAATCTGGGACTCTATTAGTTGAACTCAGTTATCTTTATCCCATTGGGAGAACTTCTTCACTCTGCATTGTCTGCTATATGTCCTCCTATGAATACTTTCTTTGATTTAACATTGACTTGGATAAATTCATTTCTTTGTTCTGTTGGTGTTCATTGTGGAACCAGTATTTGGTAGGAGGGAATCTAAGCCTTTTACAATTAAGAAATCTCAATTAGGAGCTGAGTTTGAACCTGAAAACTACATCTACATTTAAGGAAGAAAATAGAAATAACTGTAGCCCTGTATCCCTTCTTATCCCTTCTCTCTGAGTCAGCCTCTGATTCCCAACCTCCTGCTTCCCCTCTTGGCAGGAATGAGTCTCTCCTGGAGAAAGGTGGGGGAGGAGATGCTAGAGATAGCTCTATTCTTGCCTTCCTTTGAACCACAGAGGGCAGTTCCTTGCTACATGTGGGGGTACAATCTCATTACATTAGCTTTTGAAAAAAGAGGAGGGACCTGAATTGACAAGAGGGGGAACTTGCAATTTGGATCAAAGGCTTGATGACAAAATTTGCCTCCTATGCTACAACAGCTTTGCAAAAGTGCAAGACGGCTCCAACTGGACTTAAGTAAGACATGCTACTAGAGTATATTAAATGACTCCCAGCTATTCTTAGCAGACTTTTCAGTTGACTGTTTACTCAAATCCTATTGTCATTGGGAAATTGCTGAGCACCAAATTCTCGGCCTTCATTTGTACCCTTCTTGTTGGGGAGGGGCTGTTGCTTATTAATGCTGTGGTGCCAGTCAAGTCTGGATCTTCTAGGCATTCATTTCTCACCTATGCTCTGCCCTAGATCATGTCAGTTGTTCTTTTTTTTTCCTTGTCTATTCTGTTAAAACCTAAAATTTCAGAGCTGGAAGTCTCTTTAGAGATCAAGTTCAATGATCTTTTATTTTGCTTGTGAGGAAACTGAGGCCAGTAAGGAGAAGTATCTTACCCAAAGATATATGATTGGTTTAATGGAAGAGTCAGGACCCAGGTCTTTGAGCTCTCAGTTCAGTGCTTTCTACTATGCTGAAACAAATGAAAATGATGTAATCAAGCAGGAGTTCACAACCTCTTTTGTGGCATGAACATCTGAAATCTGGTGAAACCTATGAACTCCTTCTTGGAATAATGTTCTTCAATTCATACAATCAAATTAACAATATTATGAAGGAAGTCAATTATATTGAAAACAGTTATTAAAATATATATTGAATATAAAATATATAATTTTATATATTTAATATGTAAAAAATTTTAAAATAATGACAGATAGACTTCAGGGTAAGAACCCCTGGATAATTTGGAGGGTCCTAAATTTGAAGCCAAAAAAATAAGCAATTGAGTCTTAGCCTTGTTATTCAATTTCTTTGTCACTTTGACTTGGTCATTTAACTTTTCTGGGCTTTAGGTTCCTTCTCTGTAAAATGAGGTAATTTAATTAAATGACCACTAAGTTCTTTTCTGCTCTAAACCTATGAACATATGATCATGAGACTCTCTTTTCCTTACCTATAGGTTTAATTTCTGATGAATATTTTGGGAAATAGTTTGATACAAGTAGAAAGACCTCTGACTTTGGAGTGAGAAATACTGGATTCACCTCTTGATACTGCTGCTAATTTCTTATGACTCCCTGGGCAAATCATTTCCTCTCTATGTATTCAATTTCCTACCCTATAAAATAAAGAATTACAATTATATCTAAGATGTCTTCTAACTCTTAAGACTTTTGGCAGAGATGTGTTGGCAAATAATTAGTAATTAGCAGCACTCCATCACTTTCTTGTTCAGACAATGAAACAATAAATTAAAACCTGATTTGTAGTTTTTGCATATATATATATGTTACATCCATCCATGTCTGTCTATCCTGGGTCACCCTTTTCTCCCCCCTTCCCTTCCCTAAGTGAACCATGAAGATTTATCCAATGTGCTTAGAACTTTCTTTGATTTCTCCAACATCAGTACTCAGTCCCTGTGTCATCTGCTACATGACTAGTAGTAAAGAACATGAGTTGGGGGTGAGGAGGGTAGTAGAGCTAACTTTATGCTTGTAATGTGAATGTCCTTAGAAACTTGATGTTTTAGGCTATTGGGGATTCCTATAGGCCATCTAATCTATTTTGCTGCCTCTATGCATTGTAGTACTGTGTCTAATTCAGTTTAGAGAGATACGCCAAGGTCTCCTTGGAGACCTAAATTTCCTAAAAGTCTCTAGTAAAGGAGGTACCACAAAAGTTCTTGAGTGACCCATCATGGAATTCTTTTACTGTAGAGAGGAAATTTACTCCTTTTGTTAATCTAGTTTCCATATTTTAGTGCATTCCTAAGAATGATGAAGAACATCTATTCTTGTACACCAGAGGGAAACTAAATCAAATCTTATAGCTTGACCTTCCTGTAGCAAAATGTAGGGCTATTGCCTCCTTTCCATTTTTTCTGATGTTTGTTCAATTCTCTTTTCCATTCTCAGCAAACTAGTGGTAGAGCTGAAACCTAAAATTCAGACCTATCAACTGGTTCTCTTTGCTGGATCTTCCAATATCTTTTCTATATCTATCCCCTATCTGCCTTGACAGTTGTCTTTTCCACATTTCCTACTTTCCTAGGTGGTGTCACTTAAGGACCACTGGGGTAGATCATAGGATGAATGTAGTGACCCACTCTTCTGAGAACTCATCATGTACTCTGCCTTTACCAGGGCAACTGCTCCCCTCCCCTCCCCTCCTTCTCCAGAGTTAAGCTCTCTGCTAAGTGACTAATCTAAACGTCCATGATCTCCCCCAACTTCCTACCAGCCCCCATCCCACCCCCTTCTCTTTTGCAGAGTCTCAAGTCTCATGCCTAATCTGTCATTACAGAGAAACCTGTCTCCGAACCTCAGCTCCTAGGAGAAGCAAAGCCGTGGGTGGGGCAAATAGGCTAATTATAATCTTGGAAGGTTTGCGCCTCGGGCTGAGCAGCCCAGCAGTTCCTACTCTGGGAACTGAATTTGAACAGGCAATGAGCTCCCACCCAGTTCCCACCCACTTACCTTCTGGGGGCGAGCCTGGGGCCTTCCCGCACGTGGTGCTGGGAGCCAATGAGGGTGGGTAATCTAAATAGCAAGATCCAGGACATTCTAAGGGTGAAGTGGGTGGGGGTACATGAGACAGAAGAGGAGAGGAGAGCTGCTGTTCAAATTAGCCATCCAGAATTTGAGATTAGTGAAGTTGTCACTCCCTAGAGCATGGATTCTTTTTTTTTTTTAATGTTTGGACCCCTTTGGCAGTATGTTAAAACATAGAGACCCCTACTTAGAATAATGTGTGTGTTTTAACATTCGTGATGGAAGAAAATGATAATTTTGAGTTAGAGGTTAGGGAAAATAAAATTTTTCCTTTCCCCCTCCCCATCCCCCCAATAAATTCTTGAACCCTCTGAAATATGTCTATGAACCACTCAAGAATCTGTAAACTCCAGGTTAACTACCCCTTCAGAGATTTCAGAGTTCTTGAGAGTCTCTTCATCATTTTGACAAAAGGCACAACTCACATCTCAGCTCCCCTTTTCTAATTACCTGGTAGAAACTTTCATAGCTTTGACCTTATAACTAGAGGGTATAGCTTGGATCAATGGGTTCAAGCAACAAAAGGGGAGGCAAGGGGTAGAGAACTCAATTGCTGCAAAATGGATTGTCTTATAAGAGAGTTTTGTTGTTTATTCTTTGTTCTTGATGAGGGCCATCAAAGAAGTGATGCCATGACATGAAAAATGAGTTGGATTTGAGTGAGGGGGTGCTGTGTAAAGTCATCAGTCTCACTTTTTCCTCCAGAGTAATCTTAATCCAGTGGCCAAATGTGGTTCAGGATGAATGGAGATGGCCCTTAATATATAGAAGAACAAATTCCCTGTCCATGGAAGAAACTGGGTGACTCTATGGAACTGATGTGGTAAAAGCATTCATCACACCTTGGAAGCACTGAGATGACTTCTTAGATCTCCCCTAACTCTGAGAAGTCAAAATAATCCACATCTTGCTGTCAACCTAGGCAGATTATTGCTTTAGAACTTCAAGGGACCAAGAGGCCATTTAGTTTCAATCCTTCATTTTCTAGAAGAGGAAGGTGATACCTAGAGAGGTAAGTGATTTTTCCCATGTTACACAGATAACCAAGTGAAGATTCAAATCCAGGTTATTTGATTCTAATTCCATTGTTCTTTATATTACTTGATTGCTCTAATAAAAGTTCCTTCCCTTTCAAGAGAACTCAATTGTTTAACCAAGAGACAGATGGCTTCTGAGGTAGAGGTAGCAGGTAGAAGTTAATACTAGGTAGGAGTGATCAGCTCTTAAAGGGGTAAAGCACCCTGTTAATGGAGCTATAGTCTCATCCATGGAGATGCCAGTAGCTTGGAGATAGGTGGGAGTATTATGCTCATCTCAGTAGCTGGTGCTTGAAATGGTTGTGGCCAAGATTAAACCAACTTTTGTATGGCTTAGGCTTCTGATTGAGTCCTTAGTCACTATTATCCTTCCTGAGAGGGAAAGTAAGGGTGGGAGACATCTCTCCTGGTTTAGGAATATGCCCCAAGACTTGTGACTAGTATAGTGGAGATAAAACATTGCAGACATCAAGTTTAAATTCTGCCTCAGAAATTTCAATTTTTTAAACTTCAATAGTTGTGAGCCTAGTCAGTTTCCTTATGTGTAAAATGAGGTTAATAAATAACCTTACCGAATTGTTATAAGGGCCAAATGAAATAGCATATTAAATTCCTTATGAGTTATTTAAATGCTGTTTATTACCATGTGACTACATGAATAGTGAGGTTTCTGAATAGGTTTTGGCTATGGTTCCTTTTCCTTCTTGACTTAGATCAAACTTTCTTGGTATTGTCTATGCCTCCTAATTTAAGGTGTTGACTTTTGATATCTCTGCTTCTGCTCTTATATTTTCCTCAGTTGGGTCAGTTGGGTGGTGAAGTGGATAGAATTCCAGACCTGGAGTTAGGAAGACTAATCTTGAATTTACATCTGTTTTCAAATACTTATGTGTTGTATGACCCAAGGCAAGTCGTTTAACCCTGTTTGCCTCAGTTTCCTTATTTTTCAAATAAGCTAGAGAAAGAAATAAAAAATCATTCCAATATCTTTGTTAAGAAAACCATAAGTAGAGTCATAAAGAGTTGATCACAGTTGAACAACAACCACAAAAATCTATAAAATGAGGGGATTGAACTATGATCTCTAAGGTCTATTCTAACAAAAAAAGCATTGTGAGATTTTGAGTCCTGTTGCACAGAATTATAGGAAGCAAAATTTACTTCCCATCTTGCCTCTCTCTCCAAGCCCCCTGTGCAGTAGAAAAGAAAAAAAATCACTTAGAATTATTGATTGAACCCTGGTCCTAAGAAGCAGGGTGACTCAATGGGAAAAGACCTAGATTTGGAAGTAGGACTTAAATCCCAACTCTGTTATTTACTACCTGTGTGATCTAAGGTAAATTATTTTGCTTTTGTGACCCTCAATTTCCCTATCTGTATAATGAGAGTAATCATCAATCTCCAGAGTATTCTCATTACTTTATAAAATAAGGAAGTTGGATTAAATGACCTCTGTAATGACCACTAGTCTACCTACTCTGGGTTATACATTTTAGATTGCAAAATTAGCATATTAGGATCTGTATACCCTTTTTAATCTCCTCCTTCTATGCCTCAGACACTTACCAGTTCTGTGATGCTAGACAAGTTGAAGGTGAGTTTAATATCAAGGAATGCCATGCCTAACTCCCTTGACTAAGCATCTAGGATAGAGGGGACCTCTTGGAGCCCATTCTACCTCCTATTTAAACCCCTTCTTATGGCCTAAATTCTGGTGCCACTTGCCAAGTGAGGACAATCCCTGCTAAAAGTCTTTTCTCTTTACTGAGCTGCTTACGATCATAAGTATGTAGTGAATAAATCTACTTGTTTGACTCATGTCCTAACTCCAAAATTCTTCATACTTCCCAAATGTCAGATGGGAATTCCCCTTGACAAACCTAACCTCCATCTCTGTCAATCATTTGCCTTCCCTCTGACCTCCTAAATTGAATCAGTAGGTGGTAAGACAACCAATCTAAATCCTTTCAGTTTTAAATTTGAGCACCTTTGATCCCAAATCTATCCTTCTTTCAACTATATGATCTCATAACTGGGAATGTTAAAATTATTCCCAGACACCTTGGCTAGTAGAACTTGAATCTTAAATCAGATTCTTCCTAATATATACATCTTGGATATTTTCCAAAGAGATAAGGAAGGCTTGCTTTTACTTAACACAGTGCCTGTGCTGTGCAAGGGCAATGCACTAAATGACTTAAAAATATTATTTCATTTGAACCTTACAACAACCCTGGGAGACATACTATTATAATTATCCATTTTTACAGTTGAGGAAACTGAGGCAGACATATTAAGTGACTTGTCTAGGATCAAAGAACTAGTAAATGTCTGAGGCAGAATATGAATTTTCTTCCTGATTTCAGGCTCAGCTCTATCCACTGGACCACTTTGCTATCTCTTCGGGAAAAATCTTATATTGAAGAGTTGATTTTATTTGCCATTTTCTTTTCAAAAAGTACAAGACAAGAGGAATCTTAGAAAGGAGAGGATAAATTAAACCTAATTCAACAAGTATCTTTTAAACACCAATTATATAGTTAAGCAACCATTATAATGCTATGAGACAGACCATGAGTAGCAGAAACATCAAGGTGTTCAGAGATGAGATCACTGTATGTGGTCAGGGAAGAATGGAATGAATGCTAAGTCCATATCAAGAGCTACTTACTCAGCTGGAGGCCCTAAGTGAAAACAGGAAGTTTGTCTTTAGGAGCTTTTTTTGGACTTTTCTCTGTACTTAATACCTAAATATTTATTCGATCTTCAAGGACTTGCAAGCATAAGGGAGTAGGTTTGGACAATTTAGTTCTTTTGGACTGTGTTTACCAAACTTCAAATTATGCTTCCAATGAAACTGACTTAAAAGTCTAGTATTATGTTATAAAAAGTGAATGAGAGAAGGTCAATCCCTATGGCTTCTGGTTATGGTCTGGGACATATGTAGAAAATGAATTATTCAAGCTTGTAGACAGAAATATTTTTTCTTTATCTTCAATTCATAAATGACTTTCATATAGCAGGGATTAAAGACTGATTTGATATGTCTATTAATGACTCTTTTCACCAGTAATTAGAAAAACTACCATTAATCAGAGGGAAGCTGGGTGAATTAGCTGGATATGGAGTCAAAGACCTGAGTTTGAATCCTGATTCTATCCCTGTGGAGAGTCAAGACCTAGAGTCAAGAAGACTAATTTTAATGAGTTCAAATCTCACCTCAGGCACTTTAGCTATGTGATCTGGGGCAAATCACTTAACTCTATTTGTCTTAGCTCCTCATGTATAAAATAAGCCAGAGGAGGAATTGACAGACCATTCTCCAAGACCTATGCCAAGTTACCTGCTTTCTCATTTGCCTTATATGTAAAATGAAAGGCTTGTACAAGATGCTCTCTAAGATCTCTTTCAGCTCTAGATCTCAAGATCTTATGACTTAGAAACTATTACTGGTTATTACTCAGGTAAGTTTTCTACTAACAAGTCTTATACATTGATGCCTACCCAAAACCATGACTTAGTTTGCTTTTGAGAAAAGGCAGAATAGAAAAAATTTTTTTCTTTAACTCTAAATGACTTGGGTTGATTGCTTCTCCTTGGTGACCTTGATTCCCACCCATCACTCCAGGGAATACTACAATCCCTTCTCCCTTAATGTAACCCATACTCAACTTCTGAGTTGAAAATCCATGTCCCAGGCATGATGAACACTGTAAAAATGTCAATTAAGTTGATTTAAAAATATTCCACATCTCATTAACAACAAACCATTATCTCCTGTACTGGCAGGCAGAGCTAAGAATAAAGAATATGAATATTTAAAGGTTCTCAGTGTCATTAATTATCAATAATAAATCATCCAACTTCACTTTGGTTGTTGGTGATTCTTCTATTTACTGGGTAGAAAAAGTCATCACTAGACATACAAAATCAGACTTTAATCCCTGCTACTCTAAATTCATTTATGGAATTTAAAGGAAGAGAAAAATATTTGTGTCTCCCAATTTGAATGCAGTTTCTACTTATATCCCAGGCTATGACCTCATTCAATAAACTAGTGAGCATTTATCAAGTACTTACAATGGGTTAGGTCCTGTGCAAGGTAGTGGACACATAAAAGCAAAACGAGAATCCCTAATCTCTAACTGACATCCTATTGGGTCTATGATTTTATCTATCCCACCCCCACTCTTATTCCTTTCCAAACATTATTTCTTGGGACTAGCTCCCTATCGGTGTCATAACTAGGGCAGGGTGATCAGAAATTTTCCCAGGGTCTCAAAATTTATGGATTACAGAAATTTAAAATCATGATGTTTAAAAATTCAGCAATTTTAATATTTGTTACATTTATATCTTGATAGTACTTTCATCCTTTTAACAGCATAGAATCTAGTTAGCAAGAATAGTTAGTTAAGAGGAGTCTAGGTGGCACAGTGGATAGAGCACTGTCCCTGGACCTGAGTTCAAATCCGACCTTAGACATTTCATAATTACCTAGCTATGTGGCCTTGGGCAAACCACTTAACCTCCATTGCCTTGCAAAAAAATAAAAAAGAAAAGAAAAGAATAGTAAGTTAAACTAGGAAGTTACTGGGTGGACAGTTTTCTCTTCAGTGGCCACATTCTAAATAAGTTTTTGCTTGGTCTGATTCCTACTAAACATCTTCCTAGAAGTGTCATAGAATCATAACTCTATATACCTAGAAGGGACTTTACAGAACATGGATTTCAATTGCTTCCCTTCTGCAGATGAAGAAACTAGGGTACAGAGATTGTGACTTGCCCAGGATCACATAGTTAGAGCCTGGAGCAAGATTTGAAATCAGAATTTTCTGACTCCAAGTTTAATGATCAATGTAATGGACTACTTAGCTTAGGGGACCACTGAGGGGTTGAGGTTTGCAAAACTTTGCTCAGGAAATAAAGCTTAATTGCCTCCCCTGGGGCTACTTAAAGGAGGGAAACACACACACACACGTATGTAGGGATTGGAACCCAGGTAGGTCCTAAGGAACAGTATGATAGGTACAATGTACTACTGCCTCTACAGGCATTTAGGGAATCTCTGCCTACCACAATGGCTGTATATAAGAAAAATAAATCATAGATAAATTCTTCATTCTACTCTAGCCCAAGCCTGGCCAATGGAAGTATTCACAAGCCCAGCTCCAACTCCTTATTCCTTAAAGGTCAAATCTTGTTTTTCACCTGAGAGTGAAGAGGGATCCTTCCACCTCCTGTGACAAAATATCCAGGACTGCCTCTCACTCACTAGTATATAGCAAAATTATCCTTTTCTTTGAGAACAGCAGCTCACCATTGATCTCTTTACCTTGGCCCTCCCATGTGACATTCCTCTATCCATTCCTTATGTGGCTCTAAGTCAGTCAATGAGTCAATAAGCTTTTATTAAGGGTTTACTTTATATAAGGCATTATGCTAAGCATTGAGGTTGGGGGGGCAAGGGGGAAGCAAAAACCTATCCACGTAGCCAAGGAGTTCACATTCTAATGGATGAGACAACATGTAAATATCTAGGTAATATAGAATATATTTGGAGGATATGTTGGTAATCTGATTAAAGAGCGAGATGGGGAGGGGAACCAAGAAAATGTCTGTTACAAGGGTGGGATAATAAGAGAAAGTAGGGGAGGAACAAAATAGACAATATTTTCAATTCATTTTTTCTCATTGTTTACAGTAATAAAAATGGTCCTATATGAATCCAAGTTCTGTTCCATAATGGACCAGGGAAGGAAAGTAGTAATCCTGTTCAGAAATAACTAGTGATGGAAAAAAGAAGGAAAGGAAGAAAAGAAAGAAGGGTGATAGAAAGAGCGAAGGAAAGAAGAAAAGAAGGAAGAAGGGAAGGAAGGAAGGGAGGGAGGAAGAAAGGAAGGGAAAACAAATACTTAATAATAACCTACTTATACCAAGCACTATGCTAATTTTTCACAAATATCTCATTTGATCTTCACAACTTTGAGAAGTAGGTTCTATTGTTACCCCCATTAATATCAAATTATTCCCTGATTATCTATTGTCACATACATATAATTATACGTTATTATTATTCTCAGCTAAAGAAACGAAGGCATACACAGGTTGTGATTTGGCCAGGATTACATTGCTAGAAAGCATCTGAGTTCAGATTTGAACTCTATCACTATGTCACCTAGAAGGGAAAAAACCCAAGATTGAACCCTGGGGGTTGAGGAAGGAAAGAAAAGGATTGATCATAGACTGGTCAGGACCAAAATGTAGCACTCCACCCCTTTTCCCCAAGCTCAAGTCTTCTCATGTCTTTTTTCCTCCCCTTCACTTCGCATCTAGCTCTGGGGTGTGGAGTCTCTATCTTTCTTTAGGCCCACCACCTGATCTCATTCCCCAGAAATTCTAGTTCAGGTCTTATCCAATTAGAACCCTTCTTCTAGGTGATGGGCATTGTGACTGGTGCTCAGAATTCATAGAATGGAGAGATGAGGGAGAAATTCCTTGAGTGGAGAAGAAATGCATTCTGAGCCTCCCTTGTTGAAATTTTGAATGCATCTTCCCCTATGGACCTTGTTATTTCATGGTGGTACATTCTACAGACATATAATTATTGCCATTTAATAAAGAAATTTAAGCTCTACAAAGCATTTTACCTATCTCATTTAATATTGATAACCCTATGAGTTAGATACAACAGACAGTACCTGTTATATCTACCCATTTTATGAATTAATAATTTGTTTGATCTTAGAGATGGAACTCAAACCCATATGATTTCAAAGGTATCTTTTTTTCCTACTGTGTTTTCTGTCCCTCAGTGGAAAACAAATCCCCTGAGAGCAGACTTTGTCATTGAATTCTTTGAATCACCAGTGCCTAGCTGAGTACTCTATACATACACAATCAATGATACAAGAATCTCCACTTTAGATGGTAGGAGAACTCCTTTAAATCTGCCTTTGAATTAGTAGATGGTTCTTTTAGAGTTACTGTGGCTTAAAAATCTATACTTTACAGTCAGTAGTGAGACTATTCCTCAGACAATAGACAATCCTTTTCATTACCAGACCCATACTCAACAAGCCTAATGGGTCCATGCTCAGCTTGGTGGGACTGCCAGGATTTATACTGCACTGTTATAGCCTTTAAGAACCCAGGTTCATTTTCATCCTACAAAGAAGCCTCTGAAGGAGATTTTTTTCCTGGGAGAGCATTTGTACATATGCAGGACTCTGCTCCTGAGGCCACCTCAATGAATGGTGAATCCTTGCCTTCAACTATTACATCATGCTTCTTCCTATCCATTCCTGGTTTTGTCCCATCTATTTGATGCTGACTGTATACTCTCTTTCTCCCCCTCTTTCACCTCTACTTTTGTGTTTTGTCTTCTCTTATTACATTATAATCTCAATTAAAAAAGATTAAGCTTCTTGAGAATAAGAATGATCTTGTTTTCTTGTTTTTATATACTTAATACTTAGCACATAATAAATTATCATCTGTCTAGTCATTTCTTATTTGCAAAGTACAAGAAGGATCTGTGTTTTGATCAATATAGAAAATTACAAGTATGAGAACCAGTGCAGATGTAGCCTAAGTAAGACTTAATAGATAAGATCTAGGGAGTTACCCAAAGCACAAGGAGGTTAGGTGACTTAATGAGTCAAGGTCATTTAGTTAGAATGCATTTATGGCACCATTTGCACCCAGCTCTTCTTGAGTTCAAATCCAACACAAGCCATTATGCCATGCAGTCTCTTTGATTTGTCTACACTAAGCTTTTAATGCTTTTTCTTAAAAAATTGAATTGGGTGGGGAGGCTAGGTGTCACAGTGGTTAGAGCACTGGCCCTGGAGTCAGGAGTAGTTGAGTTCAAATCTGGCCTCAGACACTTAATAATTACCTAGCTGTGTGGCCTTGGGCAAGCCACTTAACCCCATTTGCCTTGCAAAAAAAAAACCCTAAAAAAATAGAATTGGAAAATTTCAGTACATTTTGTGCCTAACTATGATGGTAAATTGTGGGTTCAGTAGATTGGCTAGTCTGGGAACCTAATCATCATGTACAACAATATTTCTATGGAAAATGAATTGTGAGTGCCAAACAAACTTGTCAATAGAAAAAAAGCTCTTGGTAAGTTGGGAATTGTTTTTTAAAAATTAGTAGATAATATCCCTAATTGCCAGAACAGATCAGTGAACCCTGGATTTCCATCTCTGATCAGTCATATTCAGGGCTGTGGGCTTTTGGAATGAAGCTCCTCTTCCTTTAGTTTGTCAGGAAGCCATTCCCTTTAAAGTTTATCTTGTCAAATGAGTCATTTTTAGAATCATTCTACAGAGACCAGGGACCAATCAACCAACAAGAATAATAATAGTTAGCACTTTAATGATTGCGAAGCATTTTATAAATGCTATCTCATTTTATCTTCACAACAAACCTAGGAGGAAGGTGCTACCTATTACCAAGGAAACTGAGGCAGACAGAGGTTGTGATTGTTGCTCAGGGTCAGATAGTAAATCTATATCCTGGCTAGTGTCTATTATCTTCTAGGTGGCATAGTGAAATAGTTTGTACCCTGAAGGAGCTTACATTCTCTCAGGAGATTGAAAAGTGTTCCTCTGGAAGTATATTCAAAGAGAAACAAGAAAATTATGGGAAGCAAGGGGAAGATCCTGTCATGCAGGAAGGATCAGGAAGGCCTTGTGTAGAAGGTCATGCCTGAGATGACTCCTTTAAGGAAACTAGGAATTCTAAGAGGTAGAAATAAAGAAGGAGGACATGAAAAGCAAGGGAGCCAGTGAGTCCAAATAAGTGGAGATGGGAAGTAGCTTGTATGAGGAACTACAAACAGATCATTTTGACTGGATCATAGAGCGTGTTAATGGGAGTGATGTGTGGCAAGGTTGGAAAGGGAAGTTGGGACCAGATTGTGAAGACATTTAAATGTGAAATGGAGAAATATACTTTTGATTCTAGAGATTATAAAAGGGAGTCACAGGAGTTTATTGAGCAGGTGAGGAATTTGGTCAAGCCTATGCTTTAGGAAAATTGTTTTGACAGCTGTGGGAAAGACTGGATGAGAGTGGAGAGAGGTTTGAAACAGGAAAACTAATTAGAAGTCTATTGGAATAGTCCATGAGAAAGGTGGTGAGGGCCATTATAATGTCTGTGTGAGTAGAGTTGTCCTCATTATAGAGATTAAACTCAATTTATAGGAGTGGGTGGGTCACCAAGTGAATTAATGTAAAAAAAGAAGAACCTTGGGGGACAGTTAATAATAGGGTATTTACTATGTGTGGATTCCCTCAGCTTGGGTTCAATCCTAGGGGATCCTGGTCTCAAGGAGGGGCAAATTGGGAGGGGGAGAAGGTACCCATTCAGGGGTATGGTGCAAAAAAAAATTTGTAAAGAGTCAGGAGTGGAATCTGGAAAGGATTTGCCTGGACAGCATCCTAAGGGATGGAACAAAATGTCAAAGTTAGAAGGCCAGGGGCAGAGTAAACTTCCAGGCTGTTTATGACATGAAGTAGAAAGACTGGTGATTCATGAGTGGAGTTTACACAGGAATAAAATCATAGCTTGTCTGTGTTTTTTCCTTAAAATCTAAGTTTTGGGCATAAGTGACCAATCAGAAGAAGAAGCTGCAAGGTTATAGTGAATTAATAGGGTAAGAAACCTGCTGTGACACAGAGAAAATCTAGAGACAGAAATTTCCAGAGGGAAATCAAGATTGGATGACAACATTTTATATTGGATCCAATCAGCCTAGTTACCTGGCTTCCAATAGCTCTTTGTAAGAAGACAGATAGTGTCCAATTTGGGACTTGGCAAGGTGTGAGCCATGGTAATATAAATAAGCAAGAGATTTAAGAGCAGAGAAAAGTATAGAATTGGTTCATTTAATTATATGATTGAAATTGGAAAGGGAATAAAGTGTCACCAGAGTAAGGACAAATATTGAAGGGGAAGGAGATTAGATGGAGATCATAGTAAAGACAAAGATTAGACTGAAAATAAGAGTATCAAAGACATAGGATTGGAAGGCATCTTAGAAATCTTTGCAATCATGGTCTGGTTTTATAGATGAGGAAACAATCTATGGTTAAATGACTTTCCCAGAATCACCTGGGAAAATAATAAACTTAGTATCTGAGATAGAATTTGAACTTGATTTCAAGACCAGTACTGTATCCACTGGGTCAATTGGTGACTTAGGAATAAATTTAGTAAACTATACTGGTTTATAACCAATTCCGCATTGCATCTTTCTCCCACCTTTCCCGACATCATTTTGCAGAATCACTATCTGACCTAGCCTTCCCCTACCTTTTTGCCTGATAAGAGTAGATATCCTTCCTGCCTGCCCCCCCCCCCCGCCCCAATCAAAATTAAGCAAGCACCCTATGGGAACTTGGTTCACTCTTCTTCAAAGGTTGTCAGCCACCGAGTAGGCAGTCACCTGCTTCACCAATATGCAAGGTTGGTGTTGGTGTTCAGCTTTGAAGCAGACTGATAAACTCAGGCAGAAACAAATGAAACTAGCCTTGCCTTCTCTCCCTACAGTCTGAGGGAGGAGGAGAATGGTTCTTGGTGGAATGTGTCAGGGATGTGGTAGGCGGGGAGGTGGGTGGGTCCCTGCTGTTAGGTAATCATATGCTAGGAATGCCAGAGCAAGGTTCTCGTCTTGGTGAGGCCCTGGGGCATCTTTATTGTTTTTCTTTTTAAAATCATCCATAATAAAAAGATTTTAAGAGGACTGACAAAATCTCTACCAACTGAGGGTGAGTATCCCTTGACTCAGTTATTTACAAGACAGAAAACTTGTATTTAGAAAGTAGGCTTGAAGTGAGGAAGGTTGGGCTAGGACTATCTGTCCCTTCCATGGACCCTTAGGGTAAAGGGAAATCCAGTACCTTCTACTTTCCAATCTTCTCATCTCCACCCCACAAATCTGATCTATCCTTGAAGAATTACAGGAGTAACATGATGGATGTACTGGAAAGAGCAGTGGGTAAGATTCCTGGAGAGTTGGATTCCAGTCTCAGCTCTGCTACTAATGTGTAACAGCATAATATATTCATCACTCTCCTCATACTGTCTCATACAGCCAAATTGTCTTTACTGCCCCTCACATTAGACATTTTATTTCTCACTTAGCTTATTATGTATTGCTTTCTGGAATATACATGATATTCCAGCTAAAGTACTCTTACTGTCTCTTTCCCAACCATGATATTCAATTTTCCATCTTTCTACTTTTGCATGAACTATTTCCTATGTCTAAAATTCATGAGAGAAAATATCTTGCTTGTTTAAATTACCATTGTTCTCACCTTGCCCAGTCCCAATTTGGACACCATCTACCATCTCACAAAGAGCTACAGGAAGTGAGGCTACTAGATTGGTTAGGCTCAGTATAATTTGATGTCATCTAATTTTTTTTCTCTCTGGGATCAACTTCTGACTCTCTCCTCATCCCTGCCTCTTAGAAAACCTCCTCTAAGGGGCCTTTCCTGATGCCCCAGCTGGGGCCTCCTCTGATATCCTCTACCTTTGGCAGTCCCCTTGCATTTATTTTGTACATAGTTTGCATAGACTTAGATACATAAGCAAAATATCCTAAAGGCTTTTTAGTGCTTTGTTATTATAGTTTAAAGTGGTGCTTTCTTTAGTAGCTTAAAATGAGTTGCTGAGTGGTACAATGGAAAGAACATTGGCTCTAGAGTCAGGAAAATCTGAATTAAAATTTCTCTTTAGATACTGTATATGTTAAACAAGTTCCTGAACTCTGATTATCTCAAAAAAATCACACAAACAAAACCAAAAAATTCCCCAAACCGTGCTGACTTTTATAGCTGCAGTATGTTATTTCACCCAATAGACTGTAAGATTCTTGAGGAGAAGGGCTATTTAACTTTTGTGTTTTTTTACCCCTGCATAGTAGGTTCTTAATACATATTTGTTTACTTGATTGATTGACAGTGAAAAAAAATATTGAAACCAAAGTCAAGAGAGGCCTGTGTTTGAATCTTGTCCATTGTAATTGCTCATTCTTGTTTTCAGAGAATGGGGTGAGGTCTTGTCTTTTGTATGAATTGGAATGAGACATGGTTGCATAAAATTATTAGCCTTATTCTCTTCCAGAATCATCAAAGTCCAAAGGCAGGACAAAAGTCAGAATGACTGACAATGACCCGAGATACAGTGGATGATCCTGGCATTTTTGTTGTCTGACTAAGCTCTAAGTGCTCCATGGCACCTACTGTTGGAACAAATCATTTTCATCAACTGGAGAAATTCTGGGGTAAATAGCCCCTTAATTTGCTAATGGGTTTACTGTTGGTACCTTCCTGTTAGTGCCTTGTGGAGATGGTTTAGTGGGATGTTGTTACAGTTTCTTGGAACCGCAAATGAGAGTTGAGTGAATAAGGTAAAGTGGATGAGAAGACCTGAAAAAGGCTCAACAAACCCTCACACCAGAGGTGCTAGTCTTCCCTGAACATCCCTTACAAGGCTATTGAACTTCTTAGATATGTGAACATAGGCAAGTTGTATAAAATCTCTGTCTCAATTTAATCATTTAAAATGGGGATGATTATCATAAACTTTAAACATGTATTGATAATTAATTCTATTATCTATAAAATTGTGATATTGTGATCAAATGATATCATAAAAATGAAAACACTTGGAAAAGCTAACAGTGACAAGCAAATTATCATTTGCAATATGCCCCATGTATAAGAATTGTCTATTGCTTAAAATGACAGGGCATCTGTTCAGTGGGACTATTTAGAACCCTTCCCAAGAAGCTAGGAAATTTGTTCATTATAAATCCGGATAGGTTGTCTTTCACTTTCCCTCTTGCCATCATGCTTATCTGGTATGTCTAAAGGAATTTTATTAACAAATGTGCAGAAATTATGTGGAGGGAATATCCCATTTCTACCTCTTGATAATTTTTGCATTTATCCTTCAAGGTTCAGTGTAGTGCCATTTCTTTTCTGATTTTTTTCTTTTTTTCTTTTTTATCCACAGTGCTCAGCATGGCTCATTACACATAGTAGGTACTTAATTAAATGCTTTTTGAAATGAATAGATCTCACATGTGAAAATTCTCTCTTAGCTCACAGATATTACTTTGCTCTAATTTTAATAATTTTATCTTTGTCTATGTCTTATCCCTTCCAATTAGTTATAAATTATTTTGATGATAGGAAAAATTTATCTTTGGTTTTTCCTCAATATCTTTCACTTCTCTTGAAAGTGACAAAAGTTTAAAAAATGTATATTGCATGTGCAAAGTCAACAATACTTCTCAAGAATAATCATAAAAATTATAATAGTTGACTTTTCTACAAATTTAAGATTCACAAAATACTTTATAAACATTAATTTATTTGATCTCCTCAAAGACCCTATGAAATAGGCACCAGAAGTATTATTATCCCTTTATTATAGATGAGGAAACTGTGACTCAGAGAGGTTACATGACTTGTTCAAAGTCACAGAGTTAATAGGTTTTAGAAGATTTGGAATCTACATTCCTCCTGACTCCCAGTTCAGTGTTTTTAATATGATGTTATGTAAGATCATAATCACGTCAGGGTATTTAACTTCATTGTATCAAGTGAAGATACTCAAGTTCTATCTAGAGGGAAGGAAGCCTTTCCCTCACTCCAGTTCTTAAAGGGTTTTTTTTTGTGGGGGGAGGTCATAAATTGTAATTTCATTGGTCTAAGTGGTTGTCAATTAGCAATTATATTTAAAATTCAACTACAGCTTACAGTCTTAAAAATTACTTAGAAACACTGAGAGATTAAATTATTTGCTCAAAGAAATATCACTAGTGGATGGATTCAATTCAAGTGCTTAGCACAGTGCTAGATATGTCATATACTTAAGGAATATTTGACTTGACTTGAACTCAAGGTCTTCTAACTCAATCTGTCTATTCGCCATATCATTCTACCTTCCTTTTCTTAGGTTATTACCATCTTGATGTTCCTCATGGTGCTTTCTGGGTTCCATTAGCAAATATTCTGATTGTAACCCTCTCTGATATAATTCATAGCTTCAACATCTCAATGGATTCCTGATCTCATCAATGTGAGAATTTCCTTCAAAGGAGTTTTTCTATGCCTTCTTATCCCATGTGACTCTCATCCATGTCTGTCAATAAATCCCTTCATGGTAGGGGTGAGGAGGAGGAGGTCAACCCAATGCACTATAGGAATTTCTTCATCTATTTTGACATTAAAATAATAAGACTTAACATTTATGTAGTGCTTTATGATTTGCAAAACACTACACATATTGACTTTTTTTGAGTTTATTAATTATTAATTTATTTAGTTTACTCTATTTGAAGAAGGGAGGCAGGGAATATTCTAATTAGGCTAAGGGATTTTTGAATGACTGCCTTCTCTAGGATTTTAGCAGTTATAATCAAGAAATGTTAAATATTAAAACCTTGGAAGGAAAAATGCATTGTGAAAAGTGGAATCATATCTGTAATTATATAGCTGTATAAGCTATGTGACTCTAGTTTGGAATAGTATGAATTAAAGTCAAGAAGAACTAATGAAAAGGAATGGTGGAAAAATGTGAGTGGTATAGTTAGAGTAAGAGATTCTGAAAGTACTGGAAAGAAAATCCAGACTTAGAGACAATGGGGGTTTCTTTTGAAACGCTTGTTAAGTATGGAAAGGTTTGAGCAGGATTGACTTTGTATACAAAAAAATGGATTTTGGGAACTTTGGAAAATGGTGTACAAATCATTATAAGGGAAGAAGAAAGTATAGAACTGTAAGTCTATAGGGACATATGTGTTTATATGAGGTTGGGGTGATTTAAAATTGCATTAAATTGGTAATTTTTGCAATGTTTGGCAATGGATTGATTAGAAAAATAATAAACCCCATAAAGTAAAAAGTTTGATATGAAAGCAATTGTAAGGTAAATATTAATTATGTTATTATTGATCCTATAGTGTGCTAATCTAAAGATACATGTAAATTGAATTAAGGGGTTTGTAAAGAATATGTTTGAGTTTGGATTCTGATGTTTTATGGCTCCTCCAGAGTTATGGGAGTCAGGACAGACTTGTGAGTTAGCTTTAGAATAACTAAATAAGGAAGTTAATATTTTACACTGATTGGAATGTGGATCATGTATTTGGGAAGAATCTGGAATGAGTGAGTAATGATAAACAGTAAAGGTAAAGAATTAGTACATATCACTTTGATATCTCAAATTGTGGGGAATCTCTCATTCCCAGAATATAGAATGTTCTAATATTAAGAAATGTTGGTCAGTAAGGATAGAAAGTTTTTATAAATGAAAGCATTGAGAAGTTAGTATTGCACTGATAAAGATAAGAAGAACTTGCAAATTTTTTAGGCTTTTGAAAAGAAAATGATTTAAAACTAATTTGAATATGACTTTTGGAATTTAAGAGAAGTATGAAGAAAATCTTATAGTCATAAGAAGGGATTTTTAGCAAAAATTCGTCTTAAGAAATCTTTGTAATTTAAAAGTTTTAGGGAATAAAGCATGTCACTGGAATTCCTTACAATCCTACATGTCAGGCCATAGTGGAACATGCTAACAGAAATATTAATGTGATCATCACTAAACAAGAAAGGGGAAGAGGCCATCTATCACAAGGAATTCTAGACAAAGCAATATATACGTATAATTTTTTACTAATTTCTAAATTGGACAATTTGTCTCCAGCCATGAGACATTTTATACAAATTAAGAAACAGTTGGAAAGAAAATACTTTAAAAATAATTCTGAAAAAAAAATCTATGGTATTGGTAAAGGAGCTCGATGGCTCATGGTATGGACCTTACAGAGTATTAATATGGGGTCCAGGTTTTCTTTGTGTTTCCACAGATCATGGAGACAAATGGGTTTCTGCAAAAAGAATAAGAAATGTGGAAACTGAGGAAGAATCAACAAAAGAGAAGGCAAGGCAAAAGAGGAAGAAAGAATCATGCTCATAAAAGACAAAGATACTCATAAGAACATTTATGATGATGCACTTGTTAACTGTAGGAAAGGCTAATATGACTGATCATTGATGGGCTCTCATTCTGTCTCCACCGTGGTTGAAAACACTATCCTGGACAGATACTATGCTAGAATTTATTTTACATGGAAATCTTTCTTGCATGTACAATGAAGGGAGTGTTGAAGAAAGAACAAGTAATGAATCCATACAGAACTTTAACAAAAAATGACTTTCATGGGATTGATTAAAGGATTTCCTGTGTACTTCCAGAAACAAATGGGAGGAATCTGGTTGAGCACTGAATGGAATTACACTAAAAGTATTGTACCTGCTGATAGATGGTGTACTCAGATTGTGGATGGAAGGATATATTTGTGGGATATTGCTGTAAAAACAAATAAGAATTCTATACAAATTGAAATATCACTTATATACATGGAGATTAAATGGCACTGAGATACCTTTGAATGAAACTAAACAATATCAAGGAAACAGGTTAAGTTCTTGTAATTCTATTCACTTATGTATCATTATCCTGGTTTCATGCCCTTTAAATATTGCCATACTCATCAGTGCATCAAAGTACCTTTATACTTTATGAATTATACAGAATATTTAATATCTTGTCATAATACCACCAGAGACATGCAAGATAGAGGAGCAGTAAAGTAAATGATCCTCGACTGCAATATATATATGGATCTGGAATAGAGGTTAAAGGGATAGAAACATTTGTTGCATTGGTTGGGGGACATACTGTGCAAGGAATGCCTGAATTGGTTAATATTGATATAAGGAATAATATAACTAGTAATATCGCTATTAGAGCCAGGGTATGCTTGGGTGAGGAATATGCATTTTTAGTAGAAGGAAAATCTAATATTACATTAACTAAATATTCTGATGGGGTGTTCAATTTAACCTGTATGAATTGTTTAGTAAGAACCTGCATGGCCCCTAAATTTCCTGTAGGTAGAAAAGTTTTCAAAGTAACATGACCACATTATGCATTTACTATTGTAAAAACAAAAAAAAACTGTTATAGAACACATAGTGATCATATTTTTGAGACAATTAATAAGAAAATATTATCCTTTCAACAGAGAAACAGAAGATATATATTTTTTGTGTTATTTTGGGCATTACATTACTGGTAGAAGCCATTGTGGCTTCTACAGCCCTTGCTATGTCAATATCTAATACTCAGAATTGAATAGTTGAAGCACAGGGATTACAAGAATTAAAGCAGAATGTTTCAGTGGGATTTAAACACCAGCTTCAGGTAGATGAGCAATTTTATAAAGCATTATATCAATTGCATAAAGCCACTATGTTTTTGTGAGAAGAAGTACAATATTTGGAATTAAAACAAAGGTTACAATGTGATTATAGATATAATCAATATTGTTTGACCAAAGAGCAATATAATGAATCTCAAGTAGAATGGAATGTTATTAGAGCCCAGCTGCATGGATTGAGTATGGAAAATGTTACATTAGAATTGTCAAAATTAGCCCAAATAGCCGATTATATTGACCAGGCAGCAGATTCTGATCAGTTCTTGCATGCTCTGTTGCATATATTTTCACCTTATATATTGTTTGGTATTGGACTTTTATTATTTTGCTTGTATGTGCTCCTTGTGATGCAAGTCCTCATCTCATGAATAAGAAAGGTTCTGATTGATGTTTTTGTTGATCCTCCAAGACAACCCTTTTCTGGGAATCTATAGGGCGCTTTGTGCTTAAACAAGAAAGGGGAATTGTAAGGGGATAATAGACAGACTATGTGGCCATGAGGAGTTCATCCTGAGAGTCACTGAGACCTGGGACAACAGAAATGTCCATACCAGAGTGCTCTGAACTCAGGAAGGAGCTTTGGCCCCTCTCTCTCTTTGTTCTCCTGCCTTTCATCCTTATCTTGTTGAATATTCTCAGGAAGGATCTTTTGTCCTTATCCCTCTGCCTTTCATCCTCATCTTGTTCAAATGTCCCAGGAAGGAGTTCCGGTACTTATCTCTTTACCTTTTATCTTTGTCTTGTTGAAGATTCCACATTTTTCCAGGATACAGACCTTTTGTGGCATGTCCATTATACTTTCACAGGCCTGGAGATGAGGAATGCTGATACAAGGGGACTAGGCTTATATATACCCTTATTTCAACTATGTGAGTTAGAGATGTAGCATATACCTGCAATAAACTCCTTGCTTATCTCTCACTGGCTGACTTTCATTATTGAACATGTGGGACATGTCCGGTGGAGCTCCCCGAAGAGTTGTGTGAATTAGACTGAGACCCGGCTGCCCAGAGTGGACCGCAACAGGTCATCACCAGCCACAAAGATCTTATAAAAGCATTACAATTCAGTTCCATTTAATTATATGCTTGACAAATTGCTGTATCAAAAAATATGGTCATGTCCACTGCCATACCACTTCTATATGGTCCACAAGCAGATGATAAATATATATTGCATACATGTAACAGACATATAAGATGCCAGCTAGTATATTCATGTGGTTTTAAAAATTAACTAAGATGCTTCTTTATCCTGTGAATGGCCATACTTAGAAGGCTCTTTTAACACCAGGATCTACCTTCTGTTACCCTGTCCAATGTTGGCATGAATACCTTCTATAAAGTCTGCTCTACCATTTGCTGCTATGGTCACTTTGCTGGTGTTCCAGACTATTTTAGATACTTTGGGGGGAGATTTAGAGATATTCACAGGAAAAGCAAACCAGACAAGCATGCTAAAAGTAATAGGATTTTATTATGGTGAATTTTATTTAACCTAAAAGGACATGTTAGCTTTAAACACTTTGGCGGCAGGTTGGGGAGAAGGAAGACTAAAGGAGAACCTAAGAGAAAGAATGGATAGCATAATGCATAAAGCACTGGACTTGGTGTCAGGATAAACCTGAGTTTGAATCCTTTCTCAGACACATGTTAACTATCTAGGCAGGTTATTTAACTTCTCACCTTCAACTTCCTGAAATTTTAAATGAGGATAACAGCACTTATTTAACAGTGTTGTTGTGAAAATAAAAAAAAGATTTTATATATATATATATATATATATATATTTTATATATATATATATTTTATATATATGTATATTCTGCAAACATTAAAGTGCCATTAAAATGTTAGCTATAATAATTCTATTATAAACTGCATATACTCTTAGAAATAGAAATAATAATAACTAATAGCAATAATTATCATAAGGGAATAGGAAGAAGAAGGAAATAATGGGATGTTTATTATTTAGGACAAAGCTACAAATGGGTTTCAAGAGCTCATGTCAGATGCCTTTGTAGAAAGTCTGGGTATTAGAAGCAATAACATTCAGATCCATTAAAAGGAGAAAAAGATCCCAGACATCTTCATGCCTTTTCATGCAAATTATGGCCCTTGATAACTGCTTTTGTGTTAGACAACTGGGTTCTTTAATATATATATATATATATATATATATATATATATATATATATATATATATATATATATGTATGTATATTAAGATTGAGAGAGAGAGAGAGAGAGAATGAAGAAGAGGACCAGTTGTTCCATAGGGAATGTCTCACTCAGGTGCTCCTAATAGGCAGGAATGTGTCAAAGAATTAGGAAATGGGAAGTTTCCAGGAAGGTTCTAACTATGAAGGGGGTAGTTTCAGAAAAGGGCCATGCTGGCCTTCATACAAAGCAGCAAGAGGATGTATCTCTAGAGCTATGACAGTCTTTTTAAAGTAAAAAATCAAGTCCAGAAAACAAGAGTTTTAACTGGGATTGTACAACTGGCATGATGCTTGTCTGGCAGATTAAATAGCATTACAGAGAATTTGTGACTTGCTGTAGGTATCCATCTGGCATCTAATCTGTCCTCCATTAGTGGTGTCACCAATTGTCTGGTCTGGCACTTTCTTTTAATAATATAGTTACTACTTTCTTTGGATACCCACAGGAAGAATGGCCTCTTCTTCTGAACTAGAAGAAGCTATAGCAGCTGCCATTATATTATTGTCTTCATCAGATGTTTTCTCCTTTGGGAATCAGAATAACCAAGTGGCAAAGATGCAAAGTGCAACTGTGCAGGTGTGGCTTTTGAGTCAGAGGACCTCAGCTAAAATTCTATCTTACTCACTTAGTATCTGTATGTTCTTGGGCAAGACTCACAAACTCCCTGAGTCTCAGTTTTCTCCTTTATAAAAAGACGGAAAGGGGATTTGATTTGGATTAGACAGCCTTTAAGGTCAATTTTAGCCCTAATTCTATGATTTTAAATCAATTATCCAAGGTATAATTGGTATATAATATAATATATATATATTATATATAATTGGTAATAATAGCCTTTTATATATGGTATCAGTAAAGAAGAGAGAAGATGGAGTGAGGGGACTGAAAAAGATACTGCAAAGGTAGAGTTAACAGGACTCAGTATCTGATTGGATATGAGAATTGAGGGAAAAACTAAAATCAAGTCTTGGTAAATGAGAGTCTAGGTGAATGATGATATTTTTGACAAAAATATTAAAATCAGAAATTTATACGGCACTTTAAAGTTTTCAAAGGAAAAAAAATTCCTTTTTTTTTCCTTGCAAACTCAACCAACCCTGGTTTTTCAGATACTCCCTTAGAAGCCATATTTCAGTATGATTGGTTTCTCTTACAATACAATTTTATTTTATACATCTAAAAATATCATTCTGAGAAAAGGTCCAAAGGCATCATCAAACTGTCAAGAGGTTCCATGATACAAAAAAGAGCTAAGGACCCTTTAGCCTTATTCTACACATCATTTTTTTTTTTTTAGTTTTTGCAAGGCAATGGGGTCAAGTGCCTTGTCCAAGGCCACACAGCTAGATAATTATTAAGTGTCTGAGGACGGATTTGAACTCAGGTACTCCTGATTCCAGGGCCAGTGCTCTATCCACTCTGCCACCTAGCTGCCCCTACACATCATTTTAAAAAATAAGGCCCAGAGGGGTAAAAAAAGATTGTATACTAGCAAGTGATTTAGTCCAGATTTGAACTTAGGTCTTCTGTTATTAAGTCCTATATTCTTTTCATTAAACCATATGAGATCTGAAGAGTAGGTATAATCACCTCCATTTGTTAGATAGAAAAATCTGGCTCATTGTTCAGGTCAAATGGTGAGTTGCTGGTAAAGCCAGGAGTAAAACATAGAGTTCTTGCCATTGAATTTAAGATTATATCTTGGGGCTCTGAAATACTTTGTCTTTCTCATGTCTCTTTTTCTCTTGTTCCTCCTCCCTAAACACACGTTCAGAAAATCCCAAGATCACTATGTGGCTCTGCTGATGATGGGATAACAATTCTATAAATAGAGGTGATATCTGCGGTCACCTCGATCAACCCTCTTATTGTACAGATGAGGAAATTGAGGTTCAGTGATTGAGACATGGGGTAGAATACTTGCTGTAAAGTATTTCCCTAGGTGGTACAGTGCATGAAATTTCCATTAGTCACTGCTTCATTCAACAAACATTTATTATTTACCTAACCTGTACAGTGCAGTTCGATAGGTATTAGAGGAGATACGAAATTTAGGTAAGACACAGTCACCATCTTCATGGAGTTTACAATCTAGTATTTTGAACTAAATAGTCCATTTCATTCATTCCTCTCCAGGATAAGATAATTAGATATTTTTAAGTTCAGTGTCTCACCTAGAGTGAGGTATAAGGATTGATGAAAATGGTTGCCTTGAAATACTTCATCAGTCATCTGAACTCTGTTTCTGTCACAAATGCAAATTATACTGGAGAAAGGATTTGAACTAAGCTCCTCTGATTCCAGGGATCTTTTCATTGTGCCTATCTATTTCAGAAAGGGAAAATAGTTCCCTTGGGGAACTCCCACTCCACTAGGCTAAGCAATGGCAGCCACTATTGAAGTTATGAAGCAACTTTAGAGTATAGAGTCTTGCGCGAATGGGTGAATGGGACCCTGGATCATTCTGGAGTAGGCAAGGGAAAATATAATGTAATATTAAGCATATAATGTAGAAATCCTAACAACATCTGTGTGAAAAAGTACTGAAGTAGCTATGCCAAGAAAATTCATGAAAGATAGACACTTTCATTTTCTCCACAGAACCAACATAGAAATAGGAGTCTTTCTTCTGTTGTTCTTTTTTCATTCTAGATTTGCCCTCAAATGACCAGAAAACTCTTTCTCTGAAATTAATAATTATTTTTTAAAATTCATTCCTTTATTGTTTTAACAGGGTTTGCTAGCTTGGGAATTTGTTCCTCCCATAAGATAATATAATTTTAAAGAAATGATTAGACATGAAAATGTAAACAACTTGCTATTCCTTTAAAATATATGTAATGAATTTATGATGTAGAATTTCTTTTTTCTTTTTTTTCATCCCTCCCACAGATGGCTACCATTTGACACCAATATGTGTATATATACAAAATATATGTATAGATACACACATATCACGTAAAATCATTCTATATATGCTTCGTGTTTATCAGTTATTTTCCTCTGGAGGTAGATAGCATTTTTTTCATATGTCCTGTGTAGTTAATTTGGTTATTTATTATAGTCAACGTGAGTTAGTCACTCAAAATTCTTTTCTCACCTTTTAAAAAAATATATTTAAAAAAATTATTTTATTTAAGGCAGTGGGGTTAAGTAACTTGCCCAAGGTCACACAGATAAGCAATTATTGAGTGTCTGAGGTCAGATTTGAACTTAGGTACTCCTGAGTCCAGGGCTGTTTCTCTATCCATTGCACCACCTAGCTGCCTCTCAAAATTGTTCTTAAAACAATATTGCTTTTATACAACCTTCTGCTGATTCTGCTCATTTCACTCTTCATTATTTCATACAAAACTATTCATATTTTTCTAAGATCACTGAGTTAAACATTTCTTATAATATAGTAGTAGTATGCCATCATAATCATATACCACAACTTGCTTAGCCATTCCTAAATTAATAAGCATCCCCGGAATTTCCATTTTATTGACCCCACAAAAAAGAACTGCTATAAATATTTTAGATCATATAGGTTCTTTTCCTTTTTTCTTAAACATTTTCAGAAATAGACCTAGTAGTGGTATTGCTGGGTCAAAGAATATAGAAATTTAATAACTCTTTGGGCATAATAACAGATTACTCTCCAAAATGGTTGGATTAGTTAACAATTCCATCAACAATGAATTAGTGTTCCAATTTTCCATATTAATTATTCATTATTTATTTCAACAACATTTATTGGTTTCCCTTTTAATAATTTTAGTTAATCTGTTAGGTTTGATTTTGAATGGCATATGACCAGCTTTAGTGAAAGAACACGTGATTGACCACTAGATTCAAGGGATTGGGTTATGAGATAGAAGAGAACATTAGCTGCAGAATATCTTCTTTAGGTGCCATGGAGCATGAAATTTCCACTATTTATCATTTATTTATTCAATAACCATTTATTCAGTACCAATTTGTTAGAAATCTACATTGGACACTGGAAGAGACAGAAATTTTGGGTAAGACACTGGCATTGCCCTAGTGGACTTTGAAATCTAGTTGTCTGGGTGAATGTCTTCACATAATCTTCTTTGGGGTAAGATAATTGGACATTTTAGATTCATTGTCTCATGGATCACTCCATCAATCAATACATATTTATGAAGTGCTTACTACTGGGATACTTTGCTGAACTATGGAGAATCAAAGAAATGAAAAAACAGTCCCTTTTGTCAAGGAGCTCACTTTCTAATGAAGGAGACAACCTGCAAATACTTATGACCAGATAAGATATGTACAAAGCAAATGAGAGATGAGGGTTGTTGTCCTTCATGCTATGAAAATAATTTCAATAGAAAGGCATTAGCAGGGGATGTGGAGTTAGCCAGGGGATGCAGAAAGGCCTCCTGCCTTTCTTGAAGGAAGCCAGGGAAGCTAGGGGGCAGAAGTGAGGAGAGAGAATATTTCAGGTATAGTAGATAACGAGCAAAAACGTATTGTTATTGCTGAGGTAATGAGGATCTGTCCAAGGGTAGTGGTTGTGTGAGTAAAGAGAAGGGGATACATATAAGTTGGTATGAAGGTAGAAAACAAGATTTGACAATAGAGTGATTTATGGGGTAAGTCTGAGTGAAAAGCAAGGACGTTACTGAAATTATGAGCCTGAATAACTGGGACAATGGTCATATCTTCTATAATAATAGAAAGTTGGGAAGAATGGAATAGGGTTTATTTCTTGGGGAAACACATCTTCAGTTTGAGATGTCTATGGAACATCCAGCTTGAGATGTGTAAAAGGCAATGTTGAACTGATGATGAGGTCTAGAGCTCAGGAGAGAGAAAAGGACTGACTAGATCTGTGAATCGTCTACATAGAGATGACAATTAAGCATGTGAGCGGATGAGATTACTGAGTTAATTAGTATATATAAAGAATAAATGAACACCTAGTTAGTGGACATGACTTTGATATAGATTCAGCGAAGATATATGAGAAGTAGTCAGACATTGAAAGAGAATAAGGAGAGAGTAATGCTATCTATGGGGGGGAGGGTGATCTACAATCTGAAAAACTGCATAAAGGTGAAGAGGGATGGAATGAGGAAAGGCCATTTGATTTTTACAATTAAGCATCCAGTGGTAACTTTGTAAAGAGCAGTTTCAATGGAATGATGAAGTAGGGATTTACATTGCAGAGCATTTAGAAGTGGAGTTACCTATTGTAAACTGATTTATCAAGGAATTTAGTCAAGATGGAGAGGAAAAATGTAGGTAGTGGTTACTGGGGAAGATTAAGTGATTTTTTTTAAATGCGGCAATGAGTATTTTTTTTTAGGGCTAGGAGAAGGGTATCTACAAATAGGGAGGGACTGAAAATTTGAGAAAATGGAGATAGTAGAGGGGGCAAAATCCTGGAGATGTTAGGATGGAATGAGATCACTTGTGCATACAGAGAGATTTTTCTTGGCAAGGAGAGGGGTTACTTCTTCAAGTGAGATAGGAATAAAAGGAAGATAGTGGGGAAAGATATCTGAATGATGTTGCACAAGGAAGAGATCAGAAAAGGAAGCTTTCAGTGAATGATCTCTATTCAATAAAATATGAAGTGAGATCTTCAAAGACAGGGGTGAAAAAGAGAGAAAGTCTGGAAAAGCCACTCTGATGAATGAAATCAGAAATTTTTGGGGGAGATATAAAATTATTGCCCAGTCAGTATGGTTTAATGATTTTCTGCAATCAGCTGCATTTAAATAGGAGTACAGGAGGTAAATGGTAGAAGGAATCCAAAATTGGGGCCAAACAATGTGTCATCAGTGATAAATATTGTATCAGGACTAGTGGAATCAATTGCTTTGAAGTGACTTAACTTTTCCGCATTTATATAAAAAACACACTCAGATTTTTAGGAACAATTTCTGGTCTCCATCAGGACCATGAAATAAGGAGTAAGTATGTGTCCAGCTCATGGGAATCAAATCATCTGCCTTGCTTTGGGATAAGGCTTTGTCAAAGAAGAAATTAATCAAATGCAAAATAAATTAAAATTATTATTAGTTGTATATAATTCAATTCAAAAAGATTACTGAGTACAGTAATGATCTTAATTTCCTATCCCAATAACTAAAGAAGTTACAGGAAGATTATCATCAAAATAAGATCAGCAATAATGGTCCTCCTTCCTGGGAATTTGAACACCAACTAGCAGCCAATTTCTTAAAAATCTTCCCTTCATCTATTCTTTTCTCCTAGTGTGAATTAGAACTAGTTCTCAGGTCCAGGTTTCTTAATACCTAGTCTTGCTTGACTCAGAAAAAAACACCATAAGAATTTGCCAAACTTTACTGGTTTGAGTTGTCCAATTCCACTTGGGATAATAGGGGCTGCCAAATTCCACCCAGATGCTGAGTGGACTTGAACTGTTTCCATTTTCTTTGACTGCTTTTCCTAATTCTACTTATGTCCCATCAATAAAAATGCTTTGCTGTATAGTCTGGTATCCTTCATGTTTCCTTGTATTGAAACTTTGTTTACCAAACCTTACAGTAACTAAATCTGTATTGAGACAATACTTGCTCTGTTTAAGGCACTGGGGATACAAAGAAAAAAAATGGTCTTTATCTTCAAATTGCTTATATTCTACAGATGTGGAGAGCACAGGAATAAACAAATGCAATGTAATTTCAGGAGAATAAAAGCTCTGCCTCGGGAAATCAAGGAAGGCTTCATAAAGAAGACAACACAATCTGAGCTCTGAAGGAAGATGGATTCTGAGAGGCAGAGATGAGGGCGGTATGCATCCTTTAGAAACAGAAACTCAAGTGAAAACATCCATAAGTGGAAAATGGAATGTGGAGTTTAGGAAACAGCCTAGTATGGAAGGTAATGATTACAAAGTGGTATAATGAATAATTTGGAGGGTGGAATTAGTCGCTTAACTTCTCCAAGCTTCAGTTTCAACATCTGTATAATGTAAATAATAATATCTACTTCTTGGATTATGAGAATTAATGTATAAAGTACTTTGCAATATAATAGTATAGTAATAATAATTATTATTATGAATAATGTATTTATATAGCACTTACTGGGTACAAGTACTATGCCAAGTGCTTTACAAATATTATCTCCTTTGATCTTCATAACAATTCAAAGAGCTAGGTGCTAGTGCCACTTGCATATTACAGCTAAACTGAGGCAGAGATTAAATGACTTGACCAAAGTCATTGTGTCTGAGTGGGATCTGGACTTAGGTTTTACTGACTCTTGGCATTCTATCCATTGTATCACCTAGCTACCTACATATATAATATTTTAATGTTTACAAAACATTTTATACACATCTCAAATATACACATGAACATATTTGCATACATGCATATAGATACATATGCAAAGATTGTCTATATAAATGTATATTCACATATAAGTATATGTCTGGCATAGAATCACTTAATATATATACAAAGTCATATACAAAACATAAGCACACTAATATGCATGTATGTAGAGATATATGTAGAGAGAGAATATGTGTGTATGTGCTTGTGTTTTTTTTGTGTGAATATATTTTAATGTATTGCTACTAATAGATAACATTCTAACCAAGGTGGAATGAACCCATTCAGTAAGTAGTTGATTCTCTCTTACTAGAGGTTTTTATAGCAGATGCTGCTTGACCATTTATTGGTGAAATTGTAAAGGGAATTCTCACTCAATTTTGGGTTAGTCTAATTGACATCTATGGTCCCTTTTGCATCTCAGATTCCTTTATTCTACCCTAGGAATTTGACTGTGAAATAGAGGAGAGATATAAAATGATAGTTTGAGGGGATGACAGGGTCAGTGCAGGTTTTTTTTAAGGCTGGAGAAGTTTAATACATATTTATGGCCAATGGGGTAAAGAAACTCATGAGTAGAGAGAGACTGAAATTGAGAGAGGAAATGATTTGATGAGATAGGCTCCCAAAGGAGACAAGAAGAACAGATGTCATCAAGGACACAAGTAGAGGGGTTCCCTTTGGCAAGAAGACAACTCTCTCTCAGAAGATGGAGCAAAAGGAAATGATGGTGATTAAAGATTTATAAGGATTTTGATGTATGAGGCTGGAGAAAATAAGTGAACTCATGTTGGGATAGGCTCAATTCTTTCAGTAAAGCAGGAGGTGATACCATTTGTTTCATTTATAGGATCCTAGTTTTAGAGCTAGAGGGCCCCAAGAAATCATCTTGTCCAACCCCCTCATTTAACAGATATGGAAATGAGACCCAGAGAAGATTAGTCTGTTATTATACAGTTAAAGTTTAGTGCTATATTACTGTTTAATCCTTACCTGGGATATAGATAGAACAGAAATTATTTTTTTTTTCATTGTAGAAATGATAAAACTAGATCCAATGAGTGGTAAAACTTGTACTCAGATCTCTTGACTCTTAGGTCAATTTTTTTTCCTGTTTAGTGAAAAAAACTGAACTTGGGGCAGAAGTCATGATTTTGAGTTCAAGTTCTCATACTTATTAACTCTGTGCTTTGAGATGGGTCTTAACCTTTCTTCATTTCTTACAGCTAATAATATTTCTGACATCTGCCTTAGCCATTGTAAGGAAAGTGCTTTCTAAACTTTAGTACCACATTTTGTTATTGTTTCAGTAGTGTCTGACTCTTTATGATACCTCCCCCCCCTGCCATTTGGCAGGTTTTTTTGCAAAGTTACTGGAGTAGTCTCTATTTCCATCTCCAGCTTATTTTGCAGGATGAGGATCTGAGGCAAGCAGGTTAAGTGACTTGCCCAGGGTCACACAACTAGTAGGTATCTGAGGTCAGATTCAAACTCAGAAAGATGAGTTTTCCTGGCTCCAGAACTAGAAATCTGTCTACTGTGCCATTTAACTATCTTTCATCTTAAATGTACCATATAAATGTGGTAGACAATAAAATAGATTACTATCTCACTTTGACTATTTCAATTAAGCAGAGGCAGGAAGCAGACAGGAGACTTGGGCATGGGAAACATGGGTTTGCATTTTAATTCTACCGCTTATTAGCCATGTGATCTTATATAAATCATTTCATCTTATTATTATCTATGAAATAGGATGCAACATAAGCAACAGTACACAAGGTTGTTGTGTGAATATGAATTCATAAACTTCATAAATGGCAAGTACCAGAAATGTGTTTTGTTTGGCTTTGGTTTGAAGACAGGTATGTATTACTGAACAGTGAGATACTCAGGCAAAACTCCAGTTAAGAAAAGGGGGAAGAATAAAGCTGATGGTTATTGTCTTTCATTCTGAGAAGATCAAAATGACATCATTGTGTTAGAGTCAAGTTACAGTGAGTCTGACTATGATTGATCAGGTCAACATGCTCAGAATGCTCTCCCACAAGTCAAGCACAAATAGTCCATGTGATCATTTGAGATAGATTCCATGAATTTGCATATCTTTCATTTCTTTTGAAACAAGGAAAGGGCACAGGAAAGAACTAGTAATCAAAGGAAAGGTTATGCTTCAAGGAGTATAGTAGGAGGAGAAAGGCTGGGTCTAGGACCATTAAGTTCTTAAATTTTTTTTCTGTTGGGAGCAGGAGTAAAAAGAAAGAGTTAATTTGACCTCCAGGGAGAGAGAGAGAGAGAAGGGCAGGCAGCCATGAGGCTTGGTTTAATCAGGCCACATGGTGAGGCCCATGGAGCTCCACATGGATTAAGGAAAAGCCAGAGAAAGCCTCATCCTTCTGGATGGGAGCTTGGAAGAAGCAAGAGCTTGAAGGGGTGGTGCTTCATATTAAATACCCTTCTGGAGTAGGTTAGTCAGAGGGTGATACTTGGGAGTGGTCCTACACCTTGGATCCAAGTATCCCCCAATGGCAAACCATGTATTGGTCCTTCCTGTCCTGTCAACATGTCACTTCCTGCCTGCCAGCATCCAGGTCAAAGTGAAGTGAAAGGGAAAATAGGCATAAGATACAAACAACAGTGTCCAAGAGAGGCAGAATCTCAAGAGCAGAAAAATGCTACATTCACAATTCTCTACATCAATACTAATTTATATCTCAGTCTTAGTAGATCACACTCCAGGGATGAGCATAGTTTGGAATAGCCTACAGTAGGAAACAAGAGCTTAAGACAAACAGATGAAGTTTGACCTCTAGGGATTGGAAAGCTAACCAATGTTGGTAGCTGCCTAAAGGCCTAAGGAGATGGTATCAGCATCATAAAAACTCTTGTCTTAGAAACGGCATAGCTAATCTGGTGGAGAGAAGCCAGAAAGTTCTGAACTATACTCCTCAGAAACTATGTTCAATGAAGTGTCTAAAAGAATCTGAAGTAGCAGAATCTACAAAAAGATGTATTGAAGCAATTTTTCCAGCTCAAGATAACTTAGAAGGACTTCAGCAAAGGCCTATCTCACTTGGGTAAAAGGCGACCAGTCCAGAGCAGGTGGTGTCCAGGAAAATCTATAAGAAGTTCTTAACCCCAGGAGATATCAACAACTGAGATTCCATGGTACTGGCTCTACAAGCCAGTGGCACAGCAACTTAGTTTTGAGATTGCCCCAGCAGCAGGCCACTGTCAGATCTGAAACCTGGGGCACAACAGAAATACTAGGCTAGGTTACCCTAGCACAGTGGGCAAGCCAACAGCCCCAAAGGTTCTTGTGCATAAAGCCAGTAATCAGATCCCTTGCTTCCAGTTCAAGAAACTTGGGACAGTTCTCCCTCTACCCCAGAAGTAGAGTTTAACTTTTAAAAATGACCAAAAACCAACCAAAAATCTCTGATCATAGAAAGCTACTATGACAACAAGGAAGACCAAAATATAAACTCAGATGAGGACAGCAGTGTCAAAATATCTACATGTGAAGCCTCAAAAGGGGAGTATGAATTGATCTGAAGCCCCAAATTGTTCTTTTAGAGAATTGAAAAAGGATTTTAAAGTCAAGTTAGAGACAAAGAAGAAAAATTGGGGAAAGAAATGAGTTGTGCGAGAGAATTATGGAAAAAATATCAATAGCTTGGAAAAGAAAGCACAAAAATTGACTGAAGAAAACAACTAAAAATAGATTTGGTCAAATGGAAAAGTAGTTACAAAAGCTCTCTGAAGAAAATAATTCCTTAAAAATTTGAATTGGGCAAGTAGAAGCTAATTACTCCCCATTTTCCCCCTTCCCTCCTGTTTGCCTAAAGAGTAAGGCAGATTTCTTTACTCAGTTGAGGGTATATTTTATTCCCTCTGAGACAAATCTGGTGAGAGTTTCAAACAATGCTCACACTCCTTTCTTTCTTTCTACTATAATAGGTCCTTTATGCTTTTTATGTGATATAATTTGCTCCAATCTGCCTCCCCCTTTCCTCTTCTTCCAGTTCAATATGTTTTTAACTTCTTAATTTTTTTTATCATTACGTCAAAGTCAATTTATATCTAAACCCTCTAACTATACTCCTAACTGTCCTAATAGAGACATAGTTCTTAAGAGGGACAAGTATCATCTTCCCATGTAGGAATATAAACAGTTTTTTAGAACTTATTGAATACCATGTGTTTTTTTTCCTTTCCTATTTACTTTTTGATGCTTCTCTTTTATTTGAACATGAAATTTTCTGTTCAACCCTGGTCTTTTCATCAGGAAGGTTTGAAAGCATCTATTTCATTAAATATACATTCTTTCCCCTGAAAGATTATACTTAATTTTTCTGAGTAGTTGATTCTTGATTGTAATTCAAGTTCCTCTGCCTTCCTGAATATCATGTTACAAGCACTCTGATCCTTTAATGTAGAATCTGCTAAATGTGTAATCTTGACTCTGGCTTCTTAATATTTAAATTGTTTCTTTCTGACTTCTTGCAGTATTTTCTCCTGACATGATAGTTCTTGAATTTGTCTATAGTTTTCTTGGCATTTTTATTTTTGGATCTCTTTCTGGAGGAGATTGTGGGCAGTTTTCTTTGATAATTTCTTGAAAGATGCTGTTCAGGCTCTTTTTTTTTAAACATGGCCTTTAGGTAGTTCAATAATCCTTAAATTATGTCCTTCATATATTTAACAGGTAGTTGTTTTTCCATTGAGATATTTTATATTTTCTTCATTTTTAAATTTTATTTGACTGAATCTCAATGCAGAAAGGCACAAATATTATATACACTCTTTTTTTTGGATCATGATACTAAAAAAATTACATTTATTAAAGGACCATGGAAAGATAGTTTAAAAATTAACAGGAAACTGAATAATTTAATTTTAAAGAATAAATGTATCAAGCAAAAATTATAGAAGCAAGCAATAATTTCATCACAGAGAATCACAATAATGGAAAAAAAATACCAAAATTTTGGGATGCAACCAAAGCAGTACTTAGGGGGAAATTTTATATCTCTAAATGCTTACATGAATAAAATAGAGAAGGAACAGATCAATGAATTGAGCATATAATTTTAAAAAGCTATAAAAAGAACAAATTTTAAATCCCCAAACACAAAATTTATAATTATGAAAATCAAAGGAGAAATTAGCAAAATTTAAATAAAAAACCTATGGAACTAATAAATAAAACTAAAACCTAATATGAAAAAATTAGATAACTTTAGATTAATCTGATTTTCAAAAAGAAAGAAGAAAACCAAATTACCAGGATCAAAAATGAAAAGTGTAAATTCACTACCCATAAAGAGGAAATTAAAGTAATAATTAGGAATTACTTTTTCCAAGTTGTGAAAATAAATCTGACAATCTAAGTTAAATGGCTTAAAGCAAGAGGAAATAAAATACTTAAACTTTATTTTTAGAAAAAAAGAAATCACACAAGCCCTAACTACACTCCCTAAGAAAAAAATCCCCATGACAGTTGGATTTACAAGTGAATTCTACCAACTATTTGAAAAACAATGAGTTTCAATTCTATATAAATTATTTGGAAAAATAGATGGAGAATTCCTTCCAAATTTTCTTTCATGATCCAAATATGGTACCTAAAACAGGAAGTATCAAAATAAAGGAAGAGAAAATTATAAGCCTATTTCCCTAATGAATATTGATACAAAAATTTAAAATAAAATATTAATAAAGAAATTTCACTAATTTATCATCAACAAAATACACTTTGACCAGGTGAGATTTATAGCAGGAATGCTGGATTGGTTCAATATTAGGAAAACTATTAACATAATTAACCATAAAAAAATTCAACAGAAATCAATAGAAGCAGAAAAAGTTTTGATAAAGTTCTGCACCTATTCCTTTTTAAAATACTAGAAAGCTTAGGAATAAAGAGAGCATTTCTTAAGATAAGTGGTCTGTCTAAAATCATCAGCAATCATTTTTGTAATGGGGATAAGCTAATAGTGTTCCCAAAATAGCAAATAACTATAACAATCTACTTTTTGTTGAACCCAAAGACATGAGTTTCTGGGATAAGAACTTACTATTTGACAAACATTGCTGGGAAAACTGGAATATTGGCAGAAAATATGCATAGAACAACATCTAACACAAGGTCAAATTGTATATGTGATTTATTCATAAAAAGTGATACCATAAGCAAATTAGGAGAGTAAGAAATAGTTTACCCATCTGATCTATGGAGAAGGGGAGAATTTATGAAAAGCAAGAGCTAGAGAAAATGATTTTTATTATTTTAATTTTATTTTTAATTTTAATTAATTTATTTTTGGTGAGACAATGGGGTTAAGTGACTTGCCCAAGGTCACATAGCTGGGTAATTATTAAGGGTCTGAGGCCAAATTTGAACGTGAGTCCTCCTAACTAGAGGTCAATGCTCTATCCATTGTGCCATCTAGCTGGCCCCTTTGATTATATTAAATTAAAATTTTCTGCACAAACCAAAAAGAATGCAACCAAGATTAGAAGAAAAGCAAAGAGTTGGGAAATGGGGTGACTAAGTGGTGCAGTGGATAGAGCACTGGCCTGAAGTCAGGAGTCCTGAAGTCAGGACTTCAGGAATTCAAATCTGCTCTCAGACCCTTAATAATTACCTAGCTGTGGGGCCTTGGGCAAGGCACTTAACCCCATTTGCCTTGCAAAAACTAAAACAAAAAAATTGGGAAGCAATTTTTATAGTAGATGTTTTTGATAAAAGACTCATTTCTAAAATATGTAGAGAACTGTGCTAAATTTATAAGAATACTAGTCATGGGGGCAGCTAGGTTGCACAGTGGATAGAGCACCGGCCCTGGAGTCAGGAGTACCTGAGTTCAAATCTACCTCAGACCCTTAATAATTGCCTAGCTGTGTGACCTTGGGCAAGTCACTTAACCCCATTGCCTTAAATAGATAAAATTAAAAAAAATGCTAGTCATTCTTCAATTGATAAATGGTCAAAGCATATGAACAGGCAATTTTCAGATGAAGAACTAAAACTATTTATAGTCATGTGAAAAATGCTGTAAATCACTATTGATTAGATGGTACTCTAAAAGTATCATCTCACACCTATCAGATTATCTAATATGGCAAAAAAGGAATATGATAGATTTTGGAGAAGATGTGACAAAATTGGAACACTCAAGCATTGTGGAAGTTGTGTAGTTATTTAGCCCTTCTGAAGAGCATTTTGGAATTGTGTCTGAAGGACACTCAAACCTTCCAGCCACTTTGAACCAGAAATACCATTTCTAGGCCAGAATACCAAAGGGATCATAAAAAGGGGAAAATACCTAATATACAAAATATTAATAGCAACTCTTTGTGCTGGCAAAGAAAAGGAAATTGAGGGAATGCCCATCAATTATAGAATGACTGAACAAACTGTGGTATGTGAATATAATGTTAATACAATGATATTGTGCTATAAGAAATGATGAGCAGGCAGATTTCAGAAAAACCCAGAAAGACTTACATGAACTAATAGTGAGTTGAGCAGAACCAGAAGAACTTTGTACACAGTAACAGTAACTTTGCTCCATTATTGATTCAGCTCCTCTCAGTAACAGTAACTCAGCTCCATTATTGACTCAGCTCCACGACAAATCCAAAAGACTCATAATAGAAAATACTATCCACATTCAGAGAAAGAACTATAGAACCTGAAAGCAGATTAAAACATACTATTTATGATCTTTTTGTTTTTGATTTTTTTTGTGACCTTCTCCTTTTGTTCTATTACTTCTTTCACAACATGACTAATATGGTATAGGTATGACCCATATCAGATTGCTTTCTGTCTTAAGAAGGAGATGGGAATAAGGGAGGGAGAAAATTTTGGAAGTCAAAATCTTATAAAAATGAATGTTGAAAACTATCTTTTACATGTAATTAGAAAAAATATCATTTACTAAAAAATTTATAAAATTCATAAAAAAAGGAAAAAAGAAGAAAAAGTGCTTATAAGTGAATTCCCTACTTCTCATTTCTCAGAATCATTGTAACTGATTGGGAAGATTCATCAATAATTAAACTCAATCAACATTTCTGGTATTTAACTGTATGACCTTGGGCAATTCACTTAAAAATCTGGGCTTTAGTTTCTTCATTTGTCAAATGAAAGAGTTGTTCTGGTTAGCCAGTCCCTTCTTGCCAGAGATTTATGATTTCATTAAGGGCCCCAATGATGGGATAAAACTTCTAGATAAGAGCCTGAGACTTTATAATCCAGGGGGAAATGACACAAGTCAAAATAACTATATGCAAAAGAATACCCAAGTGCACAAAAGAAGTGCTAAGGGCTATAGAGGCAGGAGAGATCATTATTGACTGGGACTTCATCAAGGAAGCCTTTAAAGAGAATGTGGGATCTTGGAGTATTTCCATGGGCAGGAGGAAGGACCAGTGAAAAAAATAGAGCTTATCTTAATAAAAATAAAATAAAACCAGAGGTTTGTAACAATAACATTCTCACTAGTCCCAGGGGTGGGAGAATGAGGAGCTTTCCATCTTCCTCTCATTTCTCAGTTTCTGATCCATGCTGTTTAACTCTTCTGTATAAAAAGATATGCTTATTTTAGGAGTTATAAGAGATCATTAGCAAATACATAAAGAAGCAATGATAATATGCCTATTATTATAGTATCTTTGATACATAGAAGATCAAAAAATGATGCATTTTGCGAGGCTGCCACGTTCAATTTGGACCATGCACTATTCAATCATATCTACCTTGTTTCAGTGATATAAGGCAAACCAAGTCAGGATCTGGGCTCATTTCTCTTGCTGCTGTCTCCTCTAGGAAGCACAGTAGTTACTGGAGTTTTCTTCTAACATGTAGCCTGCAACTGAGGATACATGCACTCAATTCACCAGGATGTCTTCAAGTTTGGAATTGTCCATCTCAGAATCAATGTGCAGTCATCTGTATCTATCTGTCAACCAACAAACTGTATCAGGCCTTGTGAAAGTACAAAGAACTAAAAAACCAAGTTTACATTCTAATGGTGGTATGAGAGATACATAACTATAAACAGCACAAAATAGAATGAATACATAAAACAAATACAAAGTAGTTGTCATATTTCCCTATGTATAAGACATACCCTTTTTTGATAATTTTGGGATCTAAAAACTGGAAGTGTCTTATACAGTGGCTTAGATTTTTTTTAACCTGCATTTTCTGCTTTTTCATATCTAGTGTCTTTGTGCTCATTGTTTCATATTTGTTACCAGTACATTAGGTTACATTTTATCATGTTCTGCCCAGAAATGGTTCACGAAAGATTTTTTGTACAGTGCTGAATTCAAGTTCAAAGTGATCCAGTTTGCAAAAGTGAATAGAAATCGTGCTGCTGAAGGTACTTAAGTTTGTTCCTCCTCCAACTGCGGAAGCAATCAGATATTGGCTATGAGAAAAAGGAACCCGCCTGAAAACACCCCAGCTGAAGAAGGTCATGAGAGGCAAGTCAGTAAAAGGGCCTGAATTAGAGAGGGAATGGAAGAGATGAATTGAAGAGCAAAGGGCGATTGGAATTCCTGTGTCCACAAAGATGGTTCAGCAGGAGACAAGAAGAAATGCTGATGAAAAAAAGTTACTGATTTCAAAGAAGGACATAATTTGTACTTCAGGTTCATGAAACAATTGGTGTTTCAGGTTCATGAAATGCAATGGACAAAGCATGAGTACACATACTAAACTTGCCCCAAAGATGCAGAAAGTCCTTTAATTTCATGATGAATAAAATGAGCTCAATAACTCTATATAATACATTTTCATATTTCAGGCCCCCAAATTAAGGTGCATCTTATACATGGAATATAATATATACATGGAATATAATATAATAAATGCAAGGTAGTTTGGGAAGATAGGTACCAGCATGTGGGAGAGGTAGGGAGAAGATAGGCTCCATGGAGAAGATGGAGCCTGAGTTATATCTTAAAGGGAGAGAGGATCACTGGAAAGAAAAAAAACAGAAAAAGCAGGACAAAACCCAAGATTAGGCTTGCCTAGACAGGACATGTACTTATGGTGCCATGATGACAGCATAGGAGAAGGGCAGTCCTTATCCTACCCTTCATGGGAAGATACTTGAAGAGTCTCAGGGTGATTGAAAAGAGAGTGAGCCAGAGGGGAATTATTCCCTCCTGTCTGCCACTTTTTGGAGCCATGGTCTTTCTTTCAGTTTTCAGGGGTAGATAACCTAAGGATTGTTTAGGGTCTTCTGGAATCATCCTAGAGTAATAACCCCTTCATCATCATTTGCCATGTATTTTCATGTGAGCCAGTGCACAGATTCAGTACTCCAACAGGGGAATGGTGATGGTCTGCTCTAGTTGGGCAGGAAACCTGTTTTTTTACTTACCCTGCCCCTTTCCAGGTGGAAAAGCTCAAAGCAACTATAGAGTAAAGTCAGTAATCTCATTTGTCTGTAAGGAGGTAAAGTTGGAAAGTGAGACTTATCATAGTTTGAGAATGACCTTAAATACTAGGCTTGGATAAGGAATAGACGATATAGGAAACCACTAAGGATATTCTCAGTATAAGAAAGAGATGATTAGTTCTACCATTAAAAAAGATCAATCTATGAGGGAGGAGTAAGGGGATTGGTAAACAGTGGGGTCAAGACATGGGGGCAAGTGGTGGGAGTACCAGAATAGGTAGAGTAAGCTGCAAGAAATCTTAACAGATCAGAAGTTAAGGTTGAGATGAGGCAGACAATGAAGATGTACCTATTCCCTCTCTTCTCTGTCTTTTGGTCTCTTTCCCTTAGGCCTATGGGTATCTCAAAAGTAGGAATGAATGAAATTATAGACATTTTCAATACTAAATACTAAGAAAGGAAAAGGCTCAGTTTAGTCAATACACATTAAGTACTAATGACTATATCATCACTCCTGCACAGAGTACCTATATTTAAAAAATGAATGTCTAATTGTCCTCATTGCTTGGCCAAAAAAATGAATGAATGTCTGTTGAAGGAATTTAAATGACAGGATAGAAGAATCAAAGAATGTTAGAGCTAAAAAGGATCTTATAAATTTAGTCCTTATTTTAATTTTGAATTAAATTTTATTTTTTAAGTGAACAAAAATCAATTTTCTCTCCCATCTTTTACTGTGTGTGTGTGTGTGTGTGTGTGTGTGTGTGTGTGAAAAGGGGGATTCTTTATAATGAATACGCTAATGAAGAAAAACAAGTTCCTGTATTAGGTATATCCCAAAACTTTATTCCATTCCATTACCTTTCTGTAAGGAGGGGGGTAACATGCTTCATCACTGGTCATCTGGAATCTTGACTAGTCATTTTATTGATCAGAGATCTTAAAGACTTTCAAGGTTGGGGGGGCAGACTCCATCCAAGCTCTGTCCAAAATCCCTCTGATTATCTTTAAATAATGCCAAAAACAATTCCTGGAGTAGAAGGAATTGTCCAGTTAATGAAAACTTAGAAGGTCAACAGGAAAAGTCTGTCCCAGACTGTATCAGTATAGACCAATTCCCAGCAAACAAGAACAGACCTTGGAAACCACTAAGTCAATAACAGAAGTAGCTGATTCTGTTCCTCTCAGGCCACAATGATAAAGGTGTCAAACAAATGGCCACTAAGGCAATACTCTGTTGTTTTGCCCATACTTGGATCCAATTTTCAGTCCTGGGTGTTAGTTTCATACTGAACAGGAATACTAGGGTGCCAGACCTTGTAACT
Source organism: Macrotis lagotis (assembly GCF_037893015.1). Lineage (NCBI taxonomy): Eukaryota > Metazoa > Chordata > Mammalia > Peramelemorphia > Peramelidae > Macrotis > Macrotis lagotis. The sequence continues at coordinate 12,618,722 of NC_133665.1, read as the reverse complement.
GCAAAGAAGCAGTAATCCTTGTCACAATTCCAAGGTAGAAAAGAGTGCTTGTAGTTACTCACAGACCCGAGCATAATCTAGAAGAGTAGGTAACACCTATCCTGTGATCATACCATCTTTTTTTAAGGTTTTTTTTTTATTTTTGCAAGGCAATGGGGTTAAGTGGCTTGCTCAAGGTCACACAGCTAGGTAATTATTAAGCGTCTGAGGCCGGATTTGAACTCAGGTACTCCTGACTCCAGGGCCAATGCTCTATCCACTGCACCACCTAGCCACCCCTATGAATTTTCAATAAAATAATACCTCCTAGAGTTTTTTTTGATGGGAAGATCAAAGCTAGAGTCTGATTTTTCAAATACAAGACTTAAGAAAAGCATAAAAAGGTAAAAACAGGAAAGGAAAACCATAAGGTATTTAATAACGTTAAGTTGTTTTCTTTCCTACATGGGAAGATGATCCTGATAACATAACTTTTTCATTATTAGGACAGTTAGAAGGAATATTATATAGATAGAGGGTATAGGTGTGAGTTGAATATGAAGAGGGATGACATCTGAAGAAGTAAAATTAAGGAGTGAGAGAGGAATGTACTGGGAGAAAGGAAAAAGGAGAGGTAGAATGAAGTACAAGTATAAAATACAAAAAAACCCTTTTACAGTGGAGTGGAAAGGAGAAAGGTGATGGAGAGTGAGTGAACCTTATCATCAGAATCAGCTCAAAGAGGGAATAACATACAAACTCAATTGGGTATAAAGAAATCTATCACCATACAGGGAAGAATAAGGGGAAGAGGATAAGAGAAATGGGGGAGTGATAAGAGAGACTAGTTAGGAGAGACAGGTTAAAAGGAGAGAGAGAGAGAGAGAGAGAGAATAGAATAAATCTGGTGGGAGAAATAGATGGAGAGAAATGCAATTAGCAATAGTAACTGAAAAAAATTGCAGTAAGTTTCTCTGATAAAAGTCTCAAAAACATTAAGAAATGATCAAAAGATATGAATAATTTTCAGGTGAAATAATCAAAGCTATCTATAGCCACATGAAAAAAATGAAAATTAAAACAATGTTGAGATACTATCTCATACCTTTTAGATTGACTAATAGAACAGAAAAGGAAAATGACAAATGTTTGAGGGTATGTGGAAAAACGAGACATTAATGCACTCTTTGGTGAAGTTGTTAGCTGATTCATCCATTCTGCAGAGCAATTTGGAACTATGCCTGAAGGGGCAATAAAATCATGCATATCCTTTGACCTAGCAATGCCACTTACTAGGTCTGTATCTTAAGAGATATAAAAAACAAAATGGAAAAGGACCCATATGTACAAATATTTATACAAAATATTTATAGCAACTCTTTTCTAGTGGCAAAGAAATGGAAACTGAGGGGATTCCCATCAATAAGAAAATGACTGAACTTAATTGTGGTATGTGATTATGATGGAATATTATTGTGCTATAAGAAATGATGAGTAGGATGCCCTCAGAAAAACCTGAAAAGATATTATACATCCTGAGCAGAGTGAAATGTACTATCAGCTGGGAGTGACTAAGCTATTTTCAGCAATGCTTTGATCCAAGACAATACTAAAAACCTAATAATGAAAAACATTGTCTATTTCCAAAGAAAGAACTGATGGTGTCTGAATACAGATTGAAAGTGTAATTCATTTGCTTTCTTTTTTTTTCTTGAGGTTCTTTTTTTAGTTTTCTTTTACACTCATGACTAACAGGAAAATGTTCTGCATGACTACAATATATAATCTATCTTGAACTGTTTGCCTTTACAAAGAGCGAGGTTGAGAGGGAGTAAGGGAAAGAATCAAAATTGTTTTTACATGTAACCAGGGGAAAATAAAATATTATATAAAATTAAAAAAATAATAGCTTTGGGATCCTGGAAAGGATTATTTTCCTCAGTTTTCTTTTGTTTTCCTCAGTTTCATTTATTTTCCTCAGTTTCCTCATCTGTTAAATGAGAATAATATTAGCTACTGCTCTGGGTTGTTGTGAGGCAGAAATAAGATAATATATGCAAAGTACTTTGAAAATCTAAAGGAACAAAAAGCTTAAAAATTAAAAAAAAGACTTTCAAGGTTCCTAGTCCCTTATTTTCTAGAATATATGACTCAGTTCTACATGGGCATACAGGAGAAACACAATGGAAGAACTGAAATTTAAATCCAGGTTTTATTTCCTTATTGTTTCCTGGTCTGAACTCAGTGATGTTTTCATTACTGCAGGATTCTTGGTTGGCATGTAGAATTACACCCATCCCACTCATGCATAAGGCCACTCCTGGACCCTGGCCATGAAAGCTTCCAAGACACCCCCTTTCTTTAACAGGAAGCAGGAGTCATGTGCCTCCAGAGATCTGCTAGTTTTGTGAATCTGGCAAGGGGATATTGGTCTTGGATTTGTGTTATTTGCCCAAGAATCTATAAGGCTACTTCTTGCTTAGACAGCAAATGCTTTTGCAAACATACATGGGAAGTCTGTGCTTGCTTCCCCAGGAGAGTGATAAGATTTGCAGACTGCTTTTTTTGAAGGGCGGATGTAGATACAGAAGCAGAGACTAAAGTTAAAAGACTGAAGAGGTGAGGTTTGTTTCATTCTGTTAAATAAACATTTATTAGTGTCGGTTCTGTATAAGACACTGAGGATACAAAGTGAGAAAACTAAACACACCTCACTCTCAAGGAGCTCACAATCAAATAGTAAGGACAAGACAAATAAAAAAAATTCAAGTTATAATGTACATTCATAGGGGATGCACAGATAGAACTTTGGGGGAGTTTTGAGAAAGGAGAGAAGTGAGGAGAAGGAAAGGGAAGGAGAAAAGTAGGAATGGGGTGAAAAGAAAGGAAGCAAAGGAAGAGTATGAAGAAGTAGAGGAGGAGGAAAGAGAGAAGTAAAAAGAAGAGGAGGAAGGAGAGAAAGAAAATGAGGAATAAAGGGGAAGAAGGGAAGTGAAGGGAGAAGAGAATTAACTGATCCTTGAAGGAAGGGCAGATGGAAAAAGGTAAAAGATGTGTGGACGTGTGGGGAGGAGACTATCTCAGCCACAGGGGTGGTGGTGGAGTGATGTGTGAAAAGTCATAGAAGTAGGTAGGAAAAAGCCAAAAGAACTTGAAGGAGAATGAGGTTTACCTAGTAAAAATAATCTGCCTTTAAAGTGAGTGCCCGTTTTCAGGGAACTGAGGGCCCCTGCTAAGTGGGACTTAAGGCAGGATGATGTAGCATAAAAAGCGCTGGATTGGGGATTCAGAGGCTTTGGTTCTAATTTTTTTTCCTTTTTTTTTTTTGCCATTAGCTGGGGCATGACCCTTGAACAATACTAACAGCATACATTTACATAAAGCTTTAAGACCTGCAAAGCCCTTTTCTCACAACTATCTTGTGAGATGAATACTATTTATTTATTTAATGAATAATTTTAATCTGAACTTTGTGATGCACAAAAAAATTCTACATACAAAACAAAACACAAAAAGTGGATTGTATATAAAATGGTATTGTATTCTTAGAAAAGAGAGGAAAGCCAAGTGTTGCACTGAACAGAAAGGTAAGTTAGAGTCTGGAAGATTTGAATTCAAATCTTATCCCAGACAGTAGTTATGTGTCTCTGGACCAGGTCTCTAACCCCTATCTACCTCAGTTTCTTCAGTTGTAGAATGGGCATAATAATAGCCCTAACAGCAATTACCTCTTAGGGCATCCTGAGATATTTATAAAGTGCTTAGCTCAGTCATTGGCACATAGTAGGTTCTTTTAAGAATTTTATTTATTTAAGGCAATGGGATTAATTGACTTGTCCAAGGTCACACAGCCAGGAAATTATTAAGTGTCCGATACCAGATGTGAACTCAGGTTCTCCCAACTCCAGAACTGGTGCTCTATCCATTGCTCCACCTAATTGCCCCAACATATAGGTTCTTGGGTTTTTTTTTTTTTGTTTTAGGTTTTTTCAAGGCAAATGGGCTTAAGTGGCTTGCCCAAGGCCACACAGCTAGGTAATTATTAAGTGTTTGAGGCGGTATTTGAACTCAGGTACTCCTGACTCCAGGGCTGGTGCTCTATCCACTGTGCCATCTAGAAGCCCGAACTCATAGGTTCTTAATAAATGCTTTTTTTCCTTTCTTCTTAATAAATTCCATACATTACTTTCAAAATTGTCCTGTTTGAAGGCAGTTTTCAGATAAATTAATCAAAGTTATCTGTAATCATATAAAAATGCTTGAAATCACTATTGGTTAGAGAAATGAAAATCAAAACAATTCTGAGCTACCACTCCACATTTATCAGATCATCTAATATGACAGAAAAAGAAAATAACAAATATTGGTGAAAATCAAAGGAAAATTGAAATATAAGTGCACTGAATTCTATCTTCTACATATCTGCCAAAGTGATTTTCCAAAAGTGATCATTGTCTGATCATGTCACCATCTCCTTCTTCCTCCTCTCAATAAGCTTTCACTGAGTCAAACCCCAAACAATGACCTTGAACGTCTTCTAGTTCACCACTCTCCCAAAATACCCCACCACCAACAAAACTCTTCTGGTTCAGTATATAGTGAACTAAAGATAAACTTGGAGTATGAAAAACTTGAGTTTAACACATACTAGCTATGTGACTTTGGATAAGTCACTTAATCTTATCTATAAAATGGGATTAAGAAGAACGTCTCCTCCACAAGATTGTGGTGTGGGTCAGTTTGTAAGCCTTAAAGTTCTCTATAGAGGTTTGATATTAGCTATTCTAATCATAGTTCTATGGCTTTCAGATTTTTGAGTCCATGGATTATATTATTCAGGGCTTAGAACATCTGTATCAGGAAGGAAACTTGACCTCACCATCTTCATATCACCCAGGTGTGGCTTCATAAACTCCCAAGTTCCTCTGAAATCCAGGTGTTCCCACCCAAAATATAAGAAGGTCTTTAAGGAGAAGTAGGTGGATCTCTGTAGAAATTGATCTTGCAGTCTATGTGATTTCCCTCTCTCTCCCTATTAAGACATAAGTGCTCTTACCCACCAACACCATTTCATTAGTGCTGTTTTGGAATAGAAACAATTATTTCCCAAGGATCAAATACACTTGAAAGGAAAGTAACAAAGTCCCAACTAAGAGTAGGATTATAAAATCATAGATTTAGAGTTGGAAAAGACCTTAGAAGACCATGAATCCTCTAATCTTGCAAGTGTAGAATTGTGGTCAGATAGATTACCTGGCTTACTCAAAGTCACACAGATGTCTGATCTCATAGGAACAGGATTTAGTTTCAGGTCCTCCGAGGTCAAATCCCAAACTCTTCTTTTGTATCCTCTGAGGTCCAGAAGTCAAATTTCACAATGAAATGTTTTCACTAATGTTTTTCATTAATTATAAGAGATAATATTTGAATAGCATTTTAAGTTTGCAAAGCATTATTGATATCATTATGCTTTTTATAGATAAAGAAATCAAGGCTGAGAGATTCAATAACTTGCCCAGGAATTCACTGTTGGGATTCAAGTCTATGTCTTCCTGATGCCAACCACTCGGGGACAAAAGACCAACAAAAATTTCTTTTTGGAAGATGGAGATTGAATTAAAGGAATTCTAAGAGGTATAGTTGAGAAAAAAGAACATTCCAGGTATGGAGGAATGGCTGGTACAAAGGCAAGGAGAAGGAGAAATTGTATGTGTGAGAAGTAGCAGGTAAACCCCTATGACTGGATTGTGGAGTGTGTGGAGAGAGGTAATGTGTTAATGCTTTACTCCCATTTTTTGGATTCTTATTTCACAATATAACTAATATAGAAATATGTTTAACATGATTTTATATGTATAATATATATCAGATTACTTATAGTGATGGAGAAGGGAAAGGGAAGGAGGGGAGGGAGAAAATTGTGGAACACAGAATCTCACAAAAATGAATAATGAATACTATCTTTACATGTCTTTGGAAAAAATAAAAAGAAAAGTAATGTGTTAGGAAAAATTGAAAAAAGGAAGAAACAAGGTTTTGAAGACATTAAATGTTAAAGAAGAAGAGTTTATATTTGTTTATAGAGAAAGAAAAAATAACAAAAAAAGCACATTTTAAAAAATAAAAATCCTGGGGCAGTTAGGTGGCATGGGGCAGCTAAGCGGTGCAGTGGATAGAGCACTGGCTCTGGAATCAGGAGTACCTGACTTGCCAAAGCAAGTCACTTAATCCCATTGCCTTAAATAAATGAAAGTAAAAAAAAATAAAATATTATGTTTTGGTCTGCATTCATAATCCATAATTATTTCCCTGGTTGTGGATGGCATTTTTCATCACATGGTTTTTGGAATTACCACTGGTCACTGTATGGTTGAAAAGAGCTAAGTCTATTAGAGTTGTTTGTCATACAGTGTTTCTTTGGCTATGTACAATATCCTCCTGGTTCTATTCACTTAACTCAGTCTTGGTTCATGTAAGTCTTTCCATGTTTTTCTAAAATCTGCCTGCTCCTTGTTTCTTTTGGAGTAAAAATATTTCAATATATCAGAACCCCAATTGATGGTCATCCCCTCAATTTCAAATTCATTGCCATCACAAAAGGAGTTGCTATAAATATTTTTGTACATGTGATTCTTTCCCCTTTTTAATGATTCTTTTGAAATACTGGCTTAGTAGTGGTATTGCTGGATCAAAGAGTATGCACAATTTGATTGTCCCTTGGGCATAGTTCCAAATTGCTCTTCAAATTGATTAATAATAATGTTGGAATGAATTTGTCAAGAGTTCATGGTCACGGGGGCAGCTAGGTGGTACAGTGGATAGAGCACCAGTCCTGGAGTCAGAACGACTTGATTTCAAATCCAGCCTCAGACCCTTAATAATGATCTAACTATGTAACCTTGGGCAAGTGACTTAACTCTATTGCCTTGCAAAAAAAAGTTCATTATCACAAATAAGTCCAATTCTCTTGTGCCATCTCAAAAATGATAAATATATCAAAATAAAACCACAATAAAATAAAAACAAAAAAAGAACAAATTAGGCCTGAAGATCCATAAGTATCAGAATCCGTGAGGATGTACACTCCAACAACAATATATTGCCTTCTTCCATGTTATGGAAGAAGGATTTAGTCACATAACTATTTATGGAAACCTAGAATAAACTGATTGTGTCTGCTCTATCATCTCATTTCTCATGGAGCACATGCTGTCCAGCTATCTTTGTATATGCATGAGAATGAGGTTCCCACTTCCTTAATAGATTTTAATTATTCCCATTCCCCACTCCTTCAGGTTCAGGGTCCCAAATCAATCTAGGTCCCCTTAGTCAATCATCCAAACAAGGCGATTAGAGTTAGCACAATGATATATGATTTAGACTTCATAGTTTGGTGATAAATAAGTCTATACTTTCCTTTAAATCTACCTTTACAATTTTATTTTCTTGCTTTTAGAGCATTAAATTTTTATTCTGCTACTCCTCCTAGAGAATATTGCCTTACTTGAATGCTTGGTAAACAACTGGAACTTTGTTGGGGTCATAGTAGGGCTTGTCCAAAACCTACCTCAGTGAAAAGAAATCCTTAAAGAAAAAAATAATCTTGAAAGAAAGAAAGAAAAACTAAAAGAAACACCAAAAAAAAAATGAATAAGAAAAAATGAGGCCCTAAACAATGCACAAACACTGTAGGGCAAATGAAAAAGAGGGAAATTTTCCAAAGGAAAAAATGACTGACCACAATTATATCTCAAGAAGATAAAATGGTCATATCACAAGACCTTCCAGAATTATTTGGAATCACAAGAAAAGAGATATAAAGAAAGATGTGGGTGGCGTCACTAAGATTGTAAATGAAATTGGTTGAAAGGTTAATAGACTCTAGAATAAAGTGATATAGTTAGAAAGAAAATATGAAGTCAGAAAAACAGAAAAAAATGTTTTTTTTTTTAAAGAATGAAAGGGGAAATATTTCTATATACCATAAGCAGCAGATCCAGAGGCTAGGGATCTTTCCTCTATACCATGATGACTCCATGGCATTGATGCACTGTTTTATTTCTGGAGGGCAGATGAGTTCTAAGTTCTAAGTTTCTTGCAACTTTAAAATTCTATGAATTTATTAAGAAGACTTTAAGAACTTTGAGTTCTCTCCCCTCTCTTCCTTTCCTTTTATTAAACCAATAAGCTATTAAGTAATCATCCAATCTTCCAAATGCCCTCTGATAAGTAGATGAACCTTCATCTCAACGTATGAGTATTTTATTCTTCAAGCACTCTCTTCAGAATTTAAAAAAAATTGCATCGATTTTCTGCCCAAGATTGCTAAGCCTGCATTTTTATATACTAATACATTTTAGGCACAAAATATGACTTCTTCCATAACCCATCCAGACATTTCTCTAGACTTTCTGCTTACTGATCTCATGCTTATGAATCAGATGAAGCCTTAATTTAATGGATTCCTCTCTTTATCCATTGGGGTGAATGATGAGAGTTGAGTGATGGCTTCAGGCAATTTGTTCTCTAATGATCTGGCTAGCTATGGTACTTTACAAAACTCTCCCATTGAGGACTGCCCACAGCCTGATCTAAAACTTCAGACCAGGGTTGGGGTTGGCATATAATAATTTAAATTTGGTGGGAAAATAATAGTTTTTTTGGAAGAAAGAGTTGAGTTGGGACTAAAAAGGAAATATGATCTAAGGGAAAGGCAAGGGCTTTGGAGAAAAGACAAGGAGAAAAGGAGAATAGCATAATGAATCCTGTTGTTAATCTGGGAATAGAGACAATAATAATAGTAATAGCAATATAGAACAATATGGAAAGATGACAATAATAATTGATCAAAATAGTACTTTAAGATTTTCAAGGCATCTTAAATATATTATCTTACTTGAGTCTTGTATCAACACTTTAAAACTGATATTTTAGATACTGTTTTACATTTCTTTTCAGTTAATAAAATCGAGGCTCAAAGTGGTTAAATCACATGCTCATGGTCACACAACTAGTGTCAGAGGCAAGATCTGAACTTAGGTCTTTTTAACTACAAATTTAATACTCTCTCCATAATAACTAGGAACTAAAAATTAGACTGAACTGATATTCAGCACACAGCTCTGTGTTGAATTTTTGTCAGCAGTACTTGAAATATTTAGTAGTAGGATATAGTTAACCTGCATGATCTCTTCCTTGGAAGGTTGGAAATGTGAAGAGACATTGTGGTACAATGGAATGAGTGTTGGTTTTCAAGCTGGAGATCCTGGGTTCAAACTGACTCTCCTACTTTTGATACTTGAATGATCTTGGGAAACTTATTTAAGATCTGTGGCTTCAATTTCCTCTCCTGTAAAATGAGAGGGCTGTACTAGATAAGGTTAAAGGTCCCTTTCCTTTCTGAATGCATTATGATAATATATATATATATATATATATATATATGAAGATATTTCATTTTCAGACTTTCAGATGGTTTTGCTGATTAAATGGGAGCAAAGACAAATGTGAAACATATATATATATATATATATATGTATGTATATACACAGAGAATATGAAAGAAGCTTCAGAGAGAATGTACTTACCCACAACCTAGATTGCTTGTTTCCCAGCTACTTATTTGCATATGAATAACAAGAGAATTTTGGATTTAATAAATAGGGAACCCTAAACCAAAATATAAAGATGTATATATTGTTTATTGTTGGGAGCCAGGGTCTCTAAGCTGTTTGACACAGTTGCAGCAAGAAGACTCAAGGCAGTCACACTGCCTGATAGAACAACATTTCCTTCTTCAATATATATAGGAATTTCATGCATACCAATATGTATAGGTTTATTATTGATTACAATATTTACTTACCCTAATACTGGAATGACTATAAAGGAAGGATTTCAGAAAAATTCCTCGAATAAAACAGATTGTAAACTCTGTTTAAATTTAACAGGACTGCCTCTCCCTGAGGCATACAAAAGGCTTCAACATTATGAAATCTCTGAAAACCCAGCACTGGGAATTCCAAGGAGATGCCACAATATATACAGGGAAAACAGATACAAGATGGGTCAGATAGAATTCCAGGGAAATTAATAGTTTTGCCCCCCTTACCATACACAGGAATATATGAAAAAGATGGTGAGAAAATAGTTAGTACAGGTGACCGATATGTGAACTCCAGCAGCCTTAGTTTCATGGGAAAGAATAAAAAAGTCACAGAAGCTGTGGCTTCTACCAACTAGGCCAGAAAGAAAAATTGGTTATTGTAAGAGTTAACGGATGGGTGGACAAGCATAAAGACTCTCACTACAGATTGTTAAGGAAGTGTATTGAAAAACATTACTTACACAAAAATATAAAAAACTTTCTATTAAAAGAATTGCTTAATTAATAACTTTAAATGAATTAACAATTATACAATGTAGTAATAAATATGGTAACAGACAGGTTGAGGTCATTGTGGTCTGAGTAGGGATACGAAATCAATTAGCTATATTATTATTACTTAAACTTGTAATCACATGATTAAAACTTGTAACCATATGAACTATATGATTGTTGATGAAAATTGTATACTCTTGTAACCAAGGAAATGATCTCAGCTTGCTTGCTTGCTTGAAACATACATGATTCTGAAACTATAAAAATAAATCCAAGCAGCTGACAGTCAGTCAACCTGCTCCTGCCTTTACCCACTTGTTGACTCAACTCATTTCGCCAACTCTATCCCTCCTGTCAGGTTCCAAGAACCCTGTGGAGGCTGGACCCCCACAGTCTCTCTATATATCTATATCTATCTATATCTATCTATATCTATCTGTATCTATCTATATCTATCTATCTCTATCTCTATCTCTATCTCTATCTCTATCTCTAAATCTATATCTATCCATATCCATATCCATATCCATATCCATATCCATATCCATATCCATATCCATATCTCTCTCTCTCTCTATCTCTCTATCTATATAATCTACATCTACATTTACATCTACATCTATATATCTACATCTGCATCTGCATCTGTATCTGCATCTGCATCTGTATCTGTATATGTATCTATATCCATATCATATCTAATCTATCTAATGTATATGTATATGTATATGTAATGTATATGTATATGTATATGTATATGTATATGTATATGTATATGTATATATCATCTATCTATCTATCTATCTATCTATCTATCTATCTGTCATCTATCTATCTATCTAGGACAAATATATATTACCTGGTTTTGGCTTAGCTATCAGAAATGAGATTTTAGCAATATGTTGGTTAACCACCAGAAGATAAATGAGGGTTTTCATTAACAGGATCCAGTCAGCCCAAACCAAGGAACAGCTAGTGTAATCCTCAGAGATGTGTAAAAGAGAGGAGTTACCTCTATTTACTGCTACCTGTTCCCTGGGAGTTTGAAGCCCCTCAGATCATATAAATGCAGAATGGCAATATTTTAGTCTTAAGATGTGTGCCTCACCACTATGGAACTTTATATCTGACCATTCTCTCCCACCAACAGAGTGCATTAGTAAGAGAGTATAATCCAGGTGTATAGGTAGAATATTATGTTTTTATTATTTTTTTATGTTTTTTTTTTGCAAGGCAATGGGGTTAAGTGGCTTGTCCAAGGCCATGCAGCTAGGTAATTATTAAGTGTCTAAGGTTGGATTTGAACTCAGGTACTCCTGACTCCAGGGCCGGTGCTCTATCCACTGCGGCACCTAGCCACCCACTGTTTTTATTATTCTTGATTTTGAATAAATGCTTTTGTTAAAAGTTAATTGAGTCACAAGATGGAGAATGGCCTATACATTCTATGATACAACCAATATGTGAAATTTGTTTTGCTCAACCATGTACACTTTTTAACATTTCTTTTTCTTGGCAAAGTGGGAGTGCAAAGGGAGAAAGAGATAGGGTATCAAAAAAGGAAAGAATAAAACAGGAAGGTCATTGAGATATCTTTTTTCTTTTTCTTTTAAGATTTATTTATTTTGAATTTTACAATTTTTCCCTTAATCTTGCTTCCCTCCCCCACCCCCACAGAAGGCAGTCTATTAGTCTTTACATTATTTCCATGTTAGACATTGATCTAAGTTGAATGTGATGAGAGAGCAATCATATCCTTAAGGAAGAAAAATAAAGTATAAGAGACAGAAGAATTACATAATAAGATAATGGTATTTTTTCTACATTAAAGGTAGAAGACCTTTGGTCTTTGTTCAAACTCCACAATTCTTTCTCTGGATAAATTGTGCCTGATTGTTGCATTGATGGAATGAGCAAGTCCATTAAGGTTGATCATCACCCCCGTGTTACTGTTAGGGTGTACAGTGTTCTTTTGGCTCTGCTCATCTTGCTCAGCAGCTCAGCATCAATTCTGAATTCCCATCCCTCCTGGTTTCTAATAGAACCATAGTGTTCCATGACATACATATACCACAGTTTGTTAAGCCATTTCCCAATTGAAGGACATTTACTTTATTTCCAATTCTTTGCCGCCACAAACAGGGCTGCTATGAATATTTTTGTACAGGTGACATTTTTGCCCTTTTTCATACTCTCTTCAGGGTATAGACCCAGTAGTGGTATTGCTGGATCAAAGGGAATGCACATTTTTGTTGCCCTTTGGGCATAATTCCAAATTTCTCTCCAGAAAGGTTGGATGAGTTCACAGCTCCACCAACAATGTATTAGTGTCCCAGATTTCCCACATCCCTTCCAACATTGATCATTGTCTTTCTGGTTATATTGACCAGTCTGAGAGGTATGAGGTGGTACCTCAGAGATGCTTTAATTTGCATTTCTCTAATACTTAGTGATTTAGAGCAATTTTTGATATGACTATGGATTGCTTTGATTTCCTCATCTATAAATTGCCTTTGCATATCCTTTGGCCATTTGTCAATTGGGTAATGGCTTGTTCTTTTGAAAATTTGACTCAGGTCTCAGTATATTTTTAGAAATGAATCATTTGTCAGAAATACTAGTAAAAATTATTTACCAATTTACTACATTTCTTTTGATCTTGTTTAGAGTGCATTTGTCTGTGCAAAAGCTTTCTAATTTAATGTAATCAAAATTATCTAGTTTGTTTTTAATGATGTTCTCCATCTCTTCCTTGGTCATAAACTGCTTCCCTTTCATAGATCTTCTAGTTTGCTTATAATATTTTTTATGTTTAAATCCAGTATCCATTTTGATTTTATTTTGATATAGGGTATGAGATGTTGGTCTAATACAAATTTCTTCCATACTGACTTCCAATTTTCCCAACAGTTTTTATTGAAGAGAGATTTTTTTTTTATCCCAATAGCTGAAATTCTTTGGGTTTATCAAACAGCAAGTTACTATAATCATTTCCTGCTATTGTACCTTGACTAGTATTTTTAATATAATTTTAGGAAGTAATCAAGAATTGGTAGGTGGGGAAGGCAGGGCAAGTTGCCAGACTGGAATTGGAAATAGGGACTTTTGGATCTCATGAGCAGTAGAGATAGAAATAAAAACAAAGGTCAGGAATACAGGCAAGGCAAGTCAAGATATTGAAATATGGTTGGAATCAGAGAGAATGGGGTCAAGTTGCACAACCCCAAGTCATTGAGGTCCATGCAAGAATGTATAGAGGAAATGCTGCAATTTAGATTTCTAGCCTGGAATTGGTTAGGGTGGGAGAGAACTATCTCCAAGAGCAAGGGAAATAATCAGGGGTTTTAAATGTGTGCCTGACTGTAGTACTTTTGGTTTTGGTCTGTAGGTTAATATTCCCTGCCCAAGTCAGCAGGTATCTTTGAGATACTAACATTTTGGGGCCCAATTCATATACTAAGAGTTTAATAAAAACAAAAACTGTAGATTATGGTTCTATTTCTTTCTACAAACTGTGATTTAGTCGCAATTTGCCTCAATTTTCTCAACTGCAAAATCTTCTGAAATATTTGCTCTTGCTTTGATAGTCAAAATCTGAATGCAGTTGTTTGTTTATTTAAGCCATATATTGAATGTTAGTGAAAAATAGTCAAACCAATCCATAAAATTTCATTTTAAAATTATACATTTGTCTCACGTCTATACTTTAATCAATTCTGGCTATAATTGAATTCAATAGCTGTTGATTAATGATCTATTAAGCACTATTAATACTTTGTTGGATGCTAAGGAGTGAAAAGCAATTGTGTCTATCCTCAAGGTTCTTATAGTTCAGTAGGAGTAATGAGGCATGGACACAATTAAAAATTATCTAGATGACAAGAATCCAGTAAAAAAAAATCTTATGAAGTGCTAAGAGGGATTCAAAAAGAGAAAAAGAGATTACTTTTAGTTAGAGAGATCAGTGAAACTTCATGGAGGAAATTTATGTCTGAAGGAGGGGAAGATTTCAGCATCATATCTGAAGGAAGGACATAGGAAAAAGGGACTAGATCTATTATTTCATAAGTCTGGGTAATGAACACCTTCTACCAAAAGAGACTGACATCTGTTCCTCAACTGAGTTGTCTGTGACATTAAGACATTAAACATTTTCACTAGATCATAAAACTAATTTGTGCCAGAGAGGACTTGAACCCATTTGTTTCTCCATCTTCATGCTTTTTCTATCCTTACATCTTCCCACCTAAATTAACACTTTCTGCATGTGGTCTGGCCTTTTGCACCCAGGACTTTTAGAATCCACGACCCTAGGGATACATAGCAACTATCTGAGACTGGATTTGAACACAGGTCTTCTTGACTCTAGGCCTAGCACTGCATCCCCTAATTGTCAAGTCAAGGAACTTGGGTTTGAATACAAGCTTTGTCACTTATTCTTAGTGGGGAATCAAGTAACTTAACCTCTTTTGTCTTCAGGTTCCTCACCTATAAAATATTCACTGGACCTAAAAAGGTTCAACTCTAACTCTGATACCATGATCCCAGGACATACCATATTCCTACTGATCTAATTTGGTAGAATAATATTTCTTCAATATATATGAATATTTCCATGTGGAAAAAAAATCTCTGTTTTTTTGTTACCTCTGCATAATTCTTTCTATTTCTAAAGTTCTCTGATATTGACTGTTTGACAAAACATAGGTACAATCAAAATCAAAAGGGGTGTTTTGATATGCATTTTATCATAGATAGAGATATCTTTATTTAAAGATATTTATTAGATATGTTTTTAGACATGAGACTTGTATTAAATGCTTTAGAATATTTTTCTTTGATAGTTTAAATTTTCCTTTTGTATTGCTGATAGCTTTTATTTACACCAGTCAAGTACATATGTGTATATGCAACAGAATTATATGTACACATGTGTGCATATTATAGCATGCTAATTATATTATAATATATTTAATATATCATATGTTGTTTCAGTTGTGCACAACCTTTTATTACCTAATCTTGGCAAAGATTCTGAAGTGGTTTTCCAATTCCTTCTGTAGTTTATTTTTCAAATAAGGAAGCCAAGGCAAACAGTAAAGTCACAGTTAGTAAATGACTGAGGCTAGATTTGAACTGAATTCTTCCTGACTCCAGTTTTTATGCACTGTGGCAGGCAGCTAGATGCCCCCACATTACATATACACATTCATACACATACATTCATACACACTCACATAATTTCTCTTTGTCTGTTGAATCCTCCCTTATAGCAAAATAAAACCATTTAGGAAAACAGACTAAGTAACAGTAGATGAGAGTTAATGTAACATTCTGCTGCTTTAAACCTCAAACTCTCTATGTAGAGAAGAGTTTCATTGCCTTATCTTCTATACTGAGTGATCATTGCAATGAATGTTACTTTGGTTACCTTTTGGTATTGTGTTTATTTATATCAGTTTATTTACCATTATTTACATTGTTATCATGGTTCTTTTCACTACATGCTGAATCAGTTAAAAGGTCATGGGATTTGGGGTCAAAGAACTAATCCCAACTTTACCACAGACTATTTGTATAACCTAGGGCAAATCCCTTATCCTCTCTGAATCTAAATTCTCTCATCTATAAAATGGGGAAGTTAGGCTCACTGACTGCATAGATTTTTACAGCTCTCAATATTTGTTTCAAAGCATATTCCTTTCTAAGTTCTCCTGTCTTTGTATGTTTCTCTCAATTCCTCTTAATCATAATTTCTTAGGATGTGAAACAATATTTTATTACAGTCATATTTTAATCACAATTGGTTTAATCATTCCTCAGTCAATGTTTCCAGCTTTTTGCCATTTCTTTGGTAATTTTAACAGCCAATAAGAATCATCAGTTGGAATGAGCATGGTTGATTCAATTTATTCATTCAGACCAATCAACAAATTATTCCAGTTACTTTAATTGACCTACTTGGCAAAGTGATTGATTGGTAGGCAAATGGTCCAAATTGGCTGAATAACAGTTGATTCAGTAACTCCCAGAGTCACATCTTTGTCAGCACAACAGCTATAAAATATTTTCTTTTTTCAAATCACAACTTTTAATTCATTCATATATTTATCCAAACACAGATGAAAGGCATATGATAGATATCAGATATGTTTAGGGACTGGGTCTCTTATTTCTCTAATATAGGGAAATTCTGGATAAGGTAACTGCTGTACCAATGAAGGGAAGTACCTTTTCTGCAACTTCCAGTCTTAGACTTGCAGAGTTGTCTAGAACATGAATGATCAGAAGAAGGACCTGAAGCCATACTTTTCTTGCTTCATTGTCAGCTCTCTATCCATGGAAAAGAGTATGAAGAAAACTATAAGATAATATCTTCCCTCAAGGGTCTTGTAATCTATTGGGGATTTGAGACATACATAAAAATTATAATACAAAATCAAAATGAGAGAGACCAACAAAGTATTAGGCAGGATCTCATCAGATCCTACGGGCTCAGGAAACATATCTATGCAAATCATTCATATGTACACACACACACACACACACACACACACACACACACACATATCCAACCCAAATCTCTCTCCTGAATTGCAATCCACATCAACAACACCGGACATCTCCAAATGTATTGTCATATCATAAACTTTATATGTCCAAAACAAAAACTTATTATTATTTTTCCTTAAAACTTTTCTTCTTTTGAATTTCCCTATAACCATTGAAGGAACAAACCTTTTGGTTGCCCATAAATTTTCAACTCTTGATTTAATTCTCATCTCCTCACTAAACCCTTTACAATTAATCAGTCATCAAGTCTTATGTATATTCACAAATTATTTTGCATAAGTCTGTCTCCTTTCTTTTTACATGGTTACCACTCTAGGTGATATTGTGGATAGGATACCTTGGATATGTTCTACCTATATGACCTTGGACAAGTCAGTTGACTCAGCCTCAGTTTTCTCACCTTTAAAATAGAGATAATAGTAATAACATCTACTTCACCAGGATTGTTGTGAAGATAGAATGAGAGAAAATATGTAATTAATTAATGTGATTAATCATTTTAAAAACCTTAAAGCACAATGTAATAATAGAAATTGTACCTTGTCTTTACAATGTTACTGTGGAAAAAGTGATGCCTTTAAGAAGCAAAAGATATACTGATGGTCTGTGTGCCTTTGGGCAAGACATTTATTTCCTAAGACTTCAGTATTTTCATATTTAAAATAAAAGGGTTAGCCCAGAAGGTTTCTGAGGTCCCCTCCAGATTTAGATTTATGATTCCATGATGTGATGACCCTTGCTCTTCCTGCCATCAGAGTTTCTCACCAACAACTCATCCTCCATAGTTGCCAAAGTGTTATTCCTAAAACATATACCAGAGCAACTATCACAGTTCAGAAAGTTCTGAGAACTCTCCTCTGACCTCTAGAAAAAAGATAGTCTCCTCTACTTGACTTTTTAAAAAACATTTTAGATAAAATTTTAATTGATTCTACCAAACTAAATACTTCTTTTTTCTTTACATTATTTAAAAACATTTTTATTTTTAATTTTTTAATATTTAATATTTATTTATTCTCATTTTGTACAAATAATATTTTTTATACATTAATAAAATATTCTTGTTTAAGAGTAAACAAAATACCCTTCCCCCCAAAAATATAGACTTGCTTGAGTGATAAAGTAAATGGGAGAGAAAAAATTAAAATTAATAAAAAATAATAGTAATAATTGTAGGTATGGCCAGGTGCCGCAATGGATGGAGCACCAGCCCTGGAGCCAGGAGCACCTGAGCCCATATCCAGCCCCATACACCCAACAATCACCCAGCCATGTGACATGCAAGCCACCCCAACCCCACTGCCCTGCAAAAACCAAAAAAAAAAAAAAAAAAGAAAAGAAAAAGAAAGACCCAAAATAAAATAAAATAGTAATAATAGTAGGGGTGGCTGGGTGGCGGACAGAGCATTGACCCTTGGGCCAGGAGCATTCGGGTCCAAATCCGGCCTCAGACAACCAACGATCACCCTGCTATGTGGCCCCAGGCAGGCCACCCAACCTTATTTGCCCTGCACCCCCCCCCCCCAAATAATAATAATAAAAAATGTGCTTCAGTCTTTGTTCCAACACCAACAACTCTGTCATGGGTGGATCACATTCTTTATGGTAAGTCCATCGCAAAAGTTACTTTCATATTTTTCCACCATTGCCATTGCTGATTGCAACTCCCTCCTTTCGTATTTCTCCACTACTATGTACTATATTTTCTTTGTCTCCTTTCACTCTGTCTCTGCTGTAGGGTAGCTGAGTGGCACAGCAGAAAGATCCCTGGTCCTGGGGCCAAGAGGCCCCGAGCCCCCCTACCACCCCTTAGGCCCAGCATCCACCTGGCCCGGACAGGCCATCCAATCCCAGCCCCTTGTAAGAAGTAAAAAAGAAAATGTGTTATATCTGACCACTCTCCCCCCATGGTCCATGCTCTGCTCCATCACTCACATCCCCCCTTCCCCCATTCCCCCCCTCTCCTTCTTACTCCATATGCCTATACCCCATTGAGTATATATGCTGTTTCCTCTCCTAGCCACCTCTGATAAGAGTGAAGATTCCCTCATTCCCCCTTGTCTTCCCCCCTTTCATATCATTGCAATAGCTCATTATAATAAAGAAAAATCTTATTATATGAAATATCTTGGTCTATTCCCCCCCTCTCCTTTTTCTTTCTCCCACTACATTTCCCTTTTTTCTATTGACTCCATTTTTACACCATATTTTATCTTCAAATTCAGCTTTCCCCTGTGCTTCAACTATAAAAGCTCCTTCTACCTGCTCTATTAACTGAGAAGGTTCATGTGAATCTTATCAGTATCATTTTTCTATGCAGGAATACATGCAGTTCATCATCATTAAGTCCCTCATATTTGCCCCTTCTCCTCCAATCTCTATGCTTCACCTGAGTCCTGTATTTGAAGATCAAACCTTCTGTTCAGCTCTGGCCATTCCAACAGGAACATTTGAAATTCCCCTGGTTCATTGAAAGTCCATCTTTTTCCCTGGAGGAGGACATTCGTTTTTGCTGGGTAGTTGATAAAAACATTTTAAAAAGATTTTATGTTTTCTTTGAGTTTTACAATTCCCCCCACCCTAATCTTACTCCCCCCCCCACAGAAGGCAATTTGCTAGTCTTTACATTGTTCCCATGGTATACATTGATCCAACATGAATGTGATGAGAGAGAAATCATATCATATCCTTAAGGAAGAAACATAAATTATAAGATAGTAAGATCAGACAATAATATATCAAGTTTTTCCCCCTCTAAATTAAAGGCAATAGTCCTTGGCCTTTGTTCAAAATCCACAGTTCTTTCTCTGGATACAGATAGTATTCTCCATTGCAGACAAACCCAAATTGTCCCTGATTGTTGTACTGATGGAATGAGCAAGTCCATCAAGGTTGATCATTACCCCACTCCATTTGACTTTTAAAGTCCTTTACAATCTAATGCAATCTATCTTTCAAGGTTTATGGTATGTTATTCTCCTTTACCTACTCAACAATGTAATCTTCTTGTTGATTCCAGAGACCCCATAATGAATTTCTTACTTTTTCCACATAAAAATACTATTTTCATTCAAAGATCAGCACAAAGTGCTTCTTAAAGGAAGCTCATTCCAGTCTTTGAGATTATTAGAACCCTCCTTATTTCTCCACTTGTTCTTTTCTTTTTTGTATATTCATTTATTCATTCAATAGACTTCAAAAGATTCCTGTTTTAATTTTCCTTCTAAGATCAAATTCTAGGATTCATTTATTCTCTATAATGATGCAGATAAAACCCTCTCCACCTTTTAGTAACTAATCATTATGAGACATGGTCACCAAAATCATTGGTTATCAACTTAATCATGAAGCACTTAACCTTTAGCTATGGTTAACCATTGAATGAAAAATTATATACTCTTTAAATCAACCTGTAATTGAAGCCTTTGCCTCTTGCCAGGACATTTTGTGGTCACCTCCCAGAACCTTCGAAAACACAGTCCTTTATATACCATAATGAGGCATTATAATACTATATATCCTTGAAAATAAGGCCTAGCATGATTTTTCAGGATGCTCATAAGTCTTACTCCAAAAGGAAGTCCCAGTTAAGATTTTTCAACTAAACAGGCACATTTAACATATCTTTTGCAACATATGGATATATTGAAATATAAAATAATAATATTAATATATAATTAAAAATAAATAAATAATATTATTTACATTAATCCTTAATGATAACATAAATTATAATTATTTATAATTACTCAAGCAGATGTTTTTGGATGAGAAGTAAATGCTGATGTAAACAGATGAACTTGAAACTTATTGCAGGATCACCCATAGAAGCACAGAATAAAGTACACACTTGATAACATCTGGAAGGATTATGTTTCAGACATTTATGTTCTTGAAACCAAAAAAATATGGTGCATACAAGCAATTATAAGGAGGTGGGCCAATTCAATGCTGTTCCTTGTTTTTTGAAGTGGCCAAAGACATGAAGAACTTCCTTTTTTTTTTTTTGTATTTTTTTGCAAGGCAATGGGATTAAGTGATTTGCTCAAGGTCCCATAGCTAGGGCAGATTTGAGCTCAGGACCTTCTGACTCCTTGGCTGGTGCTCTATCCACTGCACCACCTAACTGCCCCATGAAGAACTTCCTTGCAGAGAGAAGGGTAGATCAAATAATGATTCCCACATAAATGACTATCTTCAGACTCTTGATATTGCAATAAACAAGCCATTCAAGCCAGTTGCACATGGAAATCAATGACTCCATTGAAAAATAGAAATGGAGGGGAAACTTTGTGAAGTTTTGTTTGCAAGAGGCTTGGGTGAAGAATTCATGGGATAGAATCAATTACAGCCATGTTGCTAATGCCAGGCCACATGGACAAATAGTGCTTATTTAAGGAGAGTTCTGTGGTTGAGCATGAAAAACTGGGGTCAATAAAGAAAATTGAGTCACAGGAAATTCAGATTGGAATTCTGAGTTTGGAGAGTTTTGATGATGTTCCAGAAGATGACATGACTGTATTTGAATAAATGTAGATTTTTGTTCATGAATAAAATTTAGATTTTTGTACATGAATAAATGCAGATTGTTATACATGAAAAAAAAGACATACCCTGAAAAATAAGCCAAATTTAATATAAGACCCAGTCTTACTTTGGGGGGGAGATATGTTAGTACTTTAGTGTGTGCAATTCAAAGTCTAATCATAATATTACTTTAGTAGTTGAGTGATTTCATCCATATGGGCACTCCCTCTACTGGTACACATTCCAGTTTTTCTACTTCTTTTAATTCTGGGAAATTCTTGCCTATGTTTTCCCATAATTTTCCATAGATCTATGAAAGTTGCTGGAAATTTTTCCTCTTGTTCTTTTAATGACTTGGGAGAACCAGTGGATCTCCCAGGGTGACTCTTTGATAGTTTCCACCCTTTTCTTTTTTTGTTAGATAAGTTCTGCCAATTTAATGCTGTCATTCATGCATAAATCATTTTTCATAATACTTTAAAACATGAATCTATCCATTCAGAATTTTTCCATGCTTTCTGTGTCATTTTAATTTTTAAAATTTCCAAAACTATAGTACTCTGTAATTAGAGTTATAGAAGATCACTGAGGAAATATTGGTGTTAAAGAAACTATTTTGTGACAATGACCAGTTTGATATCATTGAAACTATTGCAGAGCATTCCAAGTGTGATCCAATCCATATCAGTCATGAACCTAATGATCCAGAAGTATATCACCATTTGGATTTTTTTATTCATACAAGCACTGCAACCATAATAATAATTTAAGAGAAGAACTAAGCTATCTCATCATCTAGGGACCAATTTCTGTTCATAGGCCTCTCCAATTTTATCTAGACTGGTCTTGGGAAGACAGACACCCAGTCCATCACTTAGACTCCATTGGAAGATTTTCCAGCTTTTTTTGGTATATGCCAAAAGATGTACTCCACTGGCATTGCCTTTGAAGACTTACATGCCAAGTTGAGGACTTAACTATATCTCCTTGTTTCAACAAGCACAAGTAAGGAAATCCAGTGTTCATTTCTACCCTGATTTAGAATAGTTTTATGTATACATGTCTCATTTCTCATATTGGACTGATATTTGCTTAAGGGAATTGATTAAATCTATTTCTTCCTTTTTCCTTTACTTCCAATCTCCCCCCCCCCCCCATTGATATCTGAGTAGTTTGGGATCCAAGCAACAGTTAGAGGGCAATAAACATTTGTCGAATTGAAATGCAGAAATATAGGATCCATTAATTTCCACCAAACGCTTCAGTGGTTGACTCAGAAATATTCTGGCTTTGAAGTTTAAGAAAAAATATTTTTTATATATGCATTTATTTATCCAGACAAACAAATGGATGATCATTGGTTGGGACCGACAGAAATAGGTAAGTTCGAATGTAGGCTCCAAGTCTCAAAGTTGGAAATTTTCATATCAAGTTTAATAGCCATGTTTCTGGACTCTGAATTTTGGTTATTTGGTATGTCTGTTTATCTGCAAACTCCGGGTTCTTCAGCTTCTTTTGCTCCCAGCAAATATTCCAGAAGCCCAAAAAGAGACAATTCAGGGGCAGCTCCGAGTTGGTGTGGTTTACAACAAACCCCCGCTGATCTTCTCACCCATACTCCGGGTCCTCTTAATCCAGACTGAAAGTGGGTGGTATTATCCTGTTCAACCCGCCTCACTCCCGCCCTCCAGCTCCCGCCCCCTGCAGGGGAGTGAGCTCAGGTACTGGAGGAGATGGTGGTGGTGTTGCTGATAGAGAAGCAGGGGTGGGGGTCTGGGAGACAGACAGCTGGTTTTATAAAACGGTGGAGACGATCATGTATGTATATGTATGTATGTGTGAGAAGGTACGTAAAAAGGAATGTATGTTCCAACGAGCACCCGGCACTGGCAACCCAGAGCTCTAAATAATTGATTCCTCTTCAGTCGCATCATAAAACAGGAGGAACCTTTGAGGAGGAGCTAGAGGAAATGTTGCTCCAGCACCACGGACAGCTCTAGATCAGGTTGAGGCTGGACTTTGCAGAGCTCATCCTTGTCTTGGTCCTGGGACTAAAGGTGCAGAGACCTTGGCCAGGCTTGATATATTCTCAGTAAGATTTAGAGAAGCTGGCATTGTGTTTGTGTGTGTGTGTGTGTGTGTGTCTCCGAGGGGAAGGCGGGGGTGGGGGAGAAGAGGTACTCTTTCCCCCAGTCAAAGTCTCGGGCTTGAGCTGAGCTTCTGCATCCCTCCAAGAAACCAGCCCTGAATAAGTCCCCAAGTTGGCGTGGGGGGGTGCACCTGCCCCCTTCTTCCTCCTAGGCGGCGGCAGTGGCGGGAGCAGAAGCAGCAGCAGGAGCGGGAGCGGGAGCCCGCCCCCTCCCCGGGCTGTGCGGAACACGTCCAGGGACCCCCCCCCCCTTTTTTTTTGCCATTGCTGGAAAGCATTGCAGGGAGTCGGGCGCGCCCTTCTGATTCTGAGCTAGGAGTAGAGAATCTGGAGCTGGGACCGAATGTGGAACTGGACTGCAGGGAAGCTAAGAGCAACCTTTCCTTCTGATTCTCCCACTCTTCTCTCCTCCTCATTTGGCTCTGCCCTCTGACAGAAAACGCGGGGATCCCCTGCCATCTCCTCCCCCCGCCCCACACGCACGCTCACACGGGTGCGCGCGCCCCGAAAGGCTAGGCTGCGGAGAGGGAGCTCTGTGGTGTTGGAATAGCCGAAGACTCATCGTTGCTTCTGTCCAGAGAGAAGCAGAGCGTGGAATTCCCGGGCACAGATTCTGAGAGGAAACGTGTAGCCACTAGGAAGAGCGGGGAAAGAAGACAGGGACTGGGGTGGGGAGGGGGTCTTGGCTGGCTCATGGGGGCCGAGGAGCACTAAAAACTGGAGCCGCGGAGCCGCGTTTTTCAGCCCCGGAGATGACTTGGAAGAGCTGCCTTTGGAAACTATGTGGAGGGTGGCTGCGGTGAGTATTGCTACGAGAAGCGGAGCAGGGGCGCACGGACCTAGGGAGCTCTGCTTACACTTAGATCCAGAACCCCCCCCCCCCCATGGGGCGAGGGGATGTGGAGGGATAGGAAGAGAAGGATGGCTGGACTGACGGAGAGGGGATTCACTATGTGGGATATTAAACACACAGGGAAGGAGAGCCGCTGTTTTCGTGGACAGCCGGACTCTTGGAGTGCTTTTCCGTTTTCTTCTTTCCCAGTCCTTACTCCTCCAGTTCATTAGAAACTCAACCAGGTCTTACCCCTCCTCAATTTTTATTCTCCTTCCCCTTCTGCTGGATCTTGCTGCCTCTCCGACGCGCAACTCCTAGCTACTAGAGATGATGAGGGACCTCAATAACTCCTTATCCCTCAGCCTCCAGGCTCAACAGAATAGGACTCCCCCCACCCCCCTCCAGTGTTGTTGCTAGCACTGCCGGGGGGTAGCGTCTGAGCCCCATTTGGTTATATCAATGGGAGCCGAGCTCGGCTCCTCTTTAAGGTCAAGCTTTTCTCAGGCATGTGTTGGTACATTTTACGCACACCCCCCAGGTTGCATTTATTATTTTCCTTTTCTCTCCCCTACCTCGGCAGAGCCCTGCTGCAAAACCTCCGGCTGGGATAGCCGCCTCCAGTGGGGGCTATGCGGGCAGCGCCGGACGGCCAGAGGAGCGCGCCGAGGCGGCAGGATGGGAGAGCCCCCTAACCTCGGCTGCTGC
Organism: Macrotis lagotis; assembly: GCF_037893015.1. Taxonomy (NCBI): domain Eukaryota; kingdom Metazoa; phylum Chordata; class Mammalia; order Peramelemorphia; family Peramelidae; genus Macrotis; species Macrotis lagotis. Next base: position 12,593,573 of record NC_133665.1, on the reverse strand, counting down.
TGAGGCGGCCGAAATGCTCCACTGCGCAGCGAGCCCCACCGCAGCCTCGACCTTCTCCGGCGATCCTGGTACGTCCCGGCGGGGGAGCTGGGGACCGCAGGGTTGGGGGAGAGAGAGGGGGGAAAAAAGGTGGGGAGAGCGAGGAGAAGCTAACCGCGGGAAGAGGGATAAGTGGTCGCCAGGGGGCGCTGCTGCCCCGCTCTCTGCGCCTCCCCTCCGCGTGGGGAAGCAGGGACTCGCCAGGAGTTAAAGATGAACTTCGCAGGGCTCCGCAACCCTGGTGAGGGGCCGCGTGGCTGTGTACGCATAGGTGTGTGCGTGTTCAAAGGCGTGTGTGCACACACGTGTGTGTGCACGTGTTTGCCTGTTGTGCATGCACGCACGAACTCCGGTGGGCATTATTACATTTATGTGTGCACCTGAAGAGTAGGCTGTGGGCTATGTTTGTGGTGTCGAATCACCTGTCTGCACGGGATGTATATGCGGATACATACAGGTGAATGCGGCTGTGCGCCAAATTGCATGGTGTGTGTGTGTGTGTGTGTGTGTGTGTGTGTGTGTGTGTGTGTGTGTGAATCTGAGGGAATATGACTGGGATCGTTTGCTTGCCCACATATCTTAGCATCTGCCCCATGGACCGACCCGCACCCATGTATAGCAATGTCTTTACAGTAGGATAAAACCTGGTGTAAGCTTCCCCTTTCCTCTTCCTCCCCTCCACCCCTTACCATGCTTCCCTGCAATCGTGCTTTCAGCCCATCAACTCCCCCAGAACAGAGACGGACCAGAGAAAGCCACTGGAGAGGAATGAGCCCTGTTCTATTCTGGGGTTGCTGGTTACAAGGTCTCGTATCAAGGTATTCTTCTAACTCAGGACAGCCCCTTACTCCCTTCCCACTCCATCTGCGGACCTGGCTCTGCTCTTGCGGAGGAAGGGTGAACCTTTGCTCAGTAGCTGCTTCTCACTCGGGTCTCGTATGCGCTGCATTGAAGGGGGTGGGAGAAAAATCTCTAGCTCACTCCAGCAACATCGCAAGGCGTTCCCTCATCCCAGACAAGGAGTGCAAATTGTGTGCGTGTGTGTGTGTGTGTGTGTGTGTGTGTGTGTGTGATGGAGAAGGGATAAATGACTCCACAAGTAGGATCAGTTTGAGGTTTAAGATTCCCAGAGGATCTTCCTTCTGGGTAGGGGAAGGACAGGACCGTGTCCTGCCCTGGTTTGTGGAGAGAGAAGTTTGTGACAGTTTGAGCATGTAGCTTTCCTTGAGATGGGGGTCCTCATTTTGCGTGCACCCTCTCCTGCAGGGATCGAAGCTGGCGACCATGGGCAGACTGGGCTATTGGGCGTTGCTGGTGTTACCGGCTCTGCTGGTGTGGCGGAGCCCAGTACGAGCTCGCGCGGAGAAGGGGCCCCCGGCGTTGAACATCGCGGTGCTTCTGGGTCGGAGCCACGATGTGACAGAGCGGGACATACGCAACTTGTGGGGCCGGGATCTGACAAGTGAGCTAGCGCTCGATGTGAATGTGGTGGCCATGCTGGTCAACCTTACAGACCCCAAGAGTCTCATCACCCATGTCTGCGACCTCATGTCTGGCGCCCGCATCCATGGGCTAGTGTTTGGGGATGACACGGACCAGGAAGCGATCGCACAGATCTTGGATTTTATCTCTTCTCAGACCTTCATCCCTATCCTGGGGATCCATGGTGGTGCCTCCATGATCATGGCTGATAAGGTAATGGGGGGTGAGTGGGCTACGGATGATAAAGAGGGTGAGATGACTGTCCACACCCTTGCAGTTCAAAAAGGGGAGGGAGTGGGTGGAGAACTCCACCTAGGGATACAGCTGGAGAAGCTCAGGATGAGATAAAAAACCAGTGTTGTCTCCTATTTGTCTACAAGAGTGAGTGGACATTGGGTAACAGTCATGGGATTTTGATTTGAAGCCCAAGGGATGAAACAATCAGGAATGTATTCCAACTTCCCTCTCTCAAGGAACAAGGAGAGCTGACTGCTTCATCCCCTGTAACATTTTCCCTTTCAAGAAGTAGGGTGTAAATACTTGTCTTACTATAGTTTCACTGGAAACAGTTTCACTAGCTCTTGAGGAGAGTTATGAATGGAAAGCATTGAGACTGGAAATTAGGATGAGGGTATTTATTGAAAAAGATAAAGACTGGGTGAATTTTGTACACACTATATATGGAAAATACATACTATTACTCCCCATAATGTTACTGGTACTAAAAATGCAGTTGAGTTGAAGATGAAGAACCCATTAGACTTGGGAAAGGGGAAGGATTGATTTAAAATGTCAAGGTAGCTTATTAAAAAGAAAAAGTTTTGTGATGGACTGGTGAAGGAGAGGAGGTGAAAGGAAGACTAAAGGGAATGCTGAAGCAAAATAGTTATGATATAACCAAAGTTGGGGACTTGGTTAAGGCAGACAGGGGAAGGGAAATGATCTGAGTGTTCCTAGAAGAAAACAAAAAGAGAGACAGAGCATCAGGTTGAGGGACAGAAGTGAAAATAATGAACTGTCAGAGATAGATGAATTCATATACCACTCCATTGGGATCATGGAACTTATGGAACATGAGGTAGGGCAATGAAAGATTAATTTACTTGTTACCAATAGTGATCTCTTAAACAGATGTCCTTAGACAGGAGGAGATATAATAAAATAACCCTTTGAGATTTAAATAGTACTTTTCTTTTGAAATTCTCAAAGTACTTTCATCACATCAAACCATATTCTCCCTTTGCCTCAGGACCTAAATTAATTTTTCTAGGCTACCAAGGTGCTGTTTTTTTTAATGTACTGCAACAATAGCTTATTAAATATTCATTTATAATACATTATAGAGTGTTAAGGGTGGGCTACACCCAGAGGATATTTGGTTTTGTCCTCATGACTTGTGCGGCCTTCAATTTTGTTTTACCTTTTTCTGAGGTGCAGCAATGCAGATCTTTGGTGAAGGCAAAATATCCAGTCTTCTTTGAAAGAATATATAGAGAAAAATGTCCCAGGCAACATATAGATAATGAAAATACAAGGGGTAAGAGAAATAGAATATAATTAATAAAAATCCTCATTGGGAAAATGCTCAAAAAAGACTAAGAGAGGGTTAGCAAAGTACATATTGGGGTCCACAATGATGAAAACATTAGAGTTGGCCTTCAAAGGACTGAGATATGGTCAAGCTTGGTGGAATGGGGAGACCAGAAAATAATTGGGAGGTACTGAGATGAGGAAAAAAAATGAAACAGACACTGGCAATGAAAAAGGTGAAAAAAGTTAGACAAAGGGTAAGAGATAGGTGGTGAACATTCAACCACTTTAATGAAATGGTTCCCAATAGAGAGAAACCTAGGATTGTCTGAACACAGAGGGGGTCTTATGGGGCCCTAATATGTCTTTATTCCATTTGTCCTTTATGTAAGCGATTTGGAAAGTACCAGTTCTCTTGATTAGAAGATCGTGGAATACATAAGTTCTGTATGCTGTCTATGAAGATGAAATATTAGAAAGTTGGCTACAAAACCAATTTTATAAAATCTAAATTCACTTGTTTGGGTGCTGATAGACTAAAAAATAGTGACTGTCCAAGTTATAGAACATGTCCCAAATTTAGATCTTTCTACACTGAGAAAAGTTTTCTTCACTTTAGATCAGACTAATCTAATAAAGCCCCAAATTATGTCTAAAATAATTATTTTCACATCTAAACTAGCTATATAAAGGGTACTAGTTTATAAGAACAGAAGTTAACTTAATTAACAGTTAAAACTGACACATATTCAATTAGGTCCGGATTAGTGCAAATAATGACTACCATGCAGTGATTACATTATTTGAATTTGCTCTGTATATTTCCATTGGACTGGAGCCATTGACTGTATTTTATATAATTGTAACTTCAAATAATGTGAGAATACAAATAAATACATGTGATTATTTCAGGAGATTCATTATTCATACTAATTGGTATCTAGCTGTATGTTCCACATGCATGCCCTCTGGTTTCTTGCACCTTTGAGAGAGAAAAATACCATAAACATAAAAAAGTACATAAACTAAAGTAATTCCAGTCAACTGTGTACAGTATGGGGAAAATGGGTGGGAGAGAGAAGAGATTCCAATAATTAAATGTTATTCTGTAATGGAATTTTTGAAGTTGAAAATTAAAAACTTGAACTTCAAAAAGGGAATAAGCCTTGGTGTGAAATATCAAAACATAGAATGAAAGGAAAAAGGTCTTTGATCGATGAATGGAAGAGAGGAAGGGGAAAGGAACCTAAAGAAAAGGTTGAGGTAAGTTGGTTGTGCTCTAACTAGAAATGGAAACCTGGCTAAATTACAAAAAGAGAGATATGATATGAAAGGTCATAAAAAAAGAGAAAGGATGGATAATCAGGTTGACTGATATAAGGAAGAACGAAATTAAATAAGCCTGATTTTTGTCCTTGAGAGCACCACTGGGTGGTATTAATGACTAGGTTAAAAGATTATTCAGTTGGCAATTGATAAATTGTTAATTGTTGCTTTAATCAAAAGGTAATTTTTTTCTCGTAACTTATTTAGGAACAAAGAGGATGCTACTACTTCTTAGAAGCAATTTTCTGGAGCTTAACTCAAGCTGCCCTGTCTTAGCAGGAAGAACCTTAATTAATTTAGGGAGAGTTGTAAAATGGTTCATAACAAAGACATGTAGGGGTCTGTCATTTCACTCCATAGGCAGTAGCATTCCCAGGAACAAAGCAAAACCTGTGGGCATAGTGAATTATGTAAATTTAGATGGCAGAAAATCCATTAATGATCATTAATTATCAGTCCTGGTTTTAGCTATGTCACATATCACAGAATAACATGAATTCTGTAGGTAGTAGCCACAATTTTTGACTAATATATTTGTGTTTAATTTTTCTTCTGTATAGGGAATATGTAATTGACTATCTTCAAAGGGCTGTTTAGTGAATTTGCTATTATGGAACATTATAGGATCATAGGATTAAAGATTCAATGCTGAAAGCCCTCAGATCTAGTCTAACTCTCATTTTACAGATCAGGAAACTGAGGTCCATGACTGGTTACAAAGGTCAGAGGTAGGATCTGAACCCAAATCCTCTGATTCCAATTCCAGAACCAATACTCTTTCCACTGGATAGAGTCGGCCTAACTTTGGGAAAATGCTTTTGAAGGAAAGTGAGAATTTTAAAATCTAATCACATGAAGATACCTTGATGCAGGAGACATTCTGTAAACAACCTGACCATGTTAGCAGTCTATTTTTGTTGTTGTTCAGTTGAGTCTGACTCTGTGACCCCCATTTAGGATTTTCTTTGTAAAGATACTGTAGTGGTTTGCCATTTCCTTCTCCAGCTCATTTTATAGATGAGGAAACTTAGATGAATTGGCTAAGTGACTTGCTCAGGATCACACAACTAGTAAGTGTCTGAGACAGGATTTGAACTCAGAAAGATAAGTCTTCCTGACTTCTGGCCTGGCACTCTAGCCTCTACATCACCTAGAAAAAATTACAATGGTAAGTTCTTACTAAGTGAGTTTTTGGCACAATTAGGAGTTTCCATTTCTAGAGGCCTTTCATAACATTTTAATGTCAAGGTTGGGGTTGGGGTACTATGATAGTAATGGCCACATGCCAGAAATATAGGGCAAGAATTGGAGTAATAACAGCATCAGCAATAACCTTTTACATAACATTTCTACTTTTGGTCTAGATCCAGGATTGCATTGGTATAGTGAATGTCTATTGTTGAAACTCTCCTCGATTAGTGCAGACCAGCAACTTATTGAAAGGAAAGATAGAATTTGAAACTCAAAATTATAAAACAAGGTTAAAAATCATTTTAAATGTAATTGGGAAAAAATAAAATGCTATAAAAAACTTGTTTGTAATTAACAGTCTTAGGATATTGTCTGGTTTCACTAAAAGGATGAGAGATTCTCTCATGCTCACATAGCCAGTAATTTACTAGTCAGCACTTGAATTCAGTTCATACTGAGTCCAAAGGTGACCCTCTACTCACTAAACTATGCTACTCTCATGTAATAACCATGACAATAGCTACTAGAATTTACTCAGTACTTAAGGATTTGCAAGGTTCTTTAGCATTCATTATCTCATTTGATTCTCACAACAACCTTATGAAAAAGGTATTATTATTATTATTATTATTATTATTATTATTCCCATTTTACCAGTAAAACTCCCAAGGCCAAGAGAAATTAAATAAGTTGCTGAGCTTCACATAGCTAATGTGTGACAGAGAAAGGATCTGAATTCAAGTCTTCCTAACTCCAAATATACCACACAATCCATAACCCCATATAAAAACTTGACACTTCACATACATTTTCTTATTAGCTGGAACAATACATTTTCCACTACAAAGACATTAATGGAGATATTGTTAGAACAGGGACTAGGCTTCTATCTTCAAGCCTCTTTGTGAAGCAGAAAGGTTGTTACCATAATTTCAATCTTCCCCACAGACACTGATTAAATCAATTACTTTGGGAACTCTTATCAAGACCTGGGAAATCCTTCAAACCCAGTCACCAATTGACTGGTTGATTTGGGAGATTCCGAGACTGCATTTCTTTTCTATTCTCTTCTGAATCTTTATATATATTTTCTAATTAACTGTAACAACACATACACTTCCACAAAGACATCAATGGAATTATTTTTGTAGCTGGGACCATCAACAAGCTAGCTTTGATCTTTAAGTCTCTTCAAGCTTTTGAAGAGAAAGAAAGTTTTAAGTGCATCATGGTTTTGCCTCTGTAATGAAAAAAAAAACGGCATCATACAAGGAAAACAATCTTCTGACCTCTATAAAAATGGATTTTTTAATATGCCTATTATAATGGCTTAGTGGGAAAAAAACAAAACAAAAACCTTGGCTTGAGATTTAGGAGATCTTAATGGTGTTACTGTATTTGCCATTAATCATCTCTTTAACTTTAGGCATTTCATTTCACTTCTGTAGAGCTCAGTTTCCTCATCTTGAAAATAAGGAAGTTGAGTTAGATGGTTCCTAGAGTTCCTTCTAGTTCTAGAAGGAATACTCTAGAATACTCTAAGAATAGTATTGTGATTTCTCTAGCAAAGAAATTGACAGTATTTCCCAAAGTCAAAATGGTCTGAAAGACCATGGTTTCAAATATATTACCTGGCATAATTTAAAAAAATATATTTTTTTTGCAAATTGTGGTATCCTTCCTCTATCTTTTAAAGTGGCTCTTTCCAGTTGGGAGGTCTGTTTGAATTGAAAGTAAAGGGTAAAATTAAATTTTAATTTTGAATCAATTAATAACCAGCAGCTATTTAGCACTATAGTTGCAAAGTGCTTTATAAATATTTCATTTTATCCTTATAACATTTCTGGGAAGTTGGAGACATTATTATTCTCATTTAACAGTTGACAAAACTGAGGCTGACAAAGGAAAAATGATTTGTCCAGGCATACACAACTAGTGTCTGAAGTATTTGGCCAAGGCAGGATTGAAACTAGATCTTGCTGACTTAGAAACTAAACATTTTATTCCTTGTCATGCCACATAATAATAAATATAAAGAATAGCAAGTATAACAAAAATATAAAATATTGACATATAGATGCAAAACAAAGTATTATTGGAGAAAACCAAAAGTAATCAGGGCAATCAAAGAAGGCTCCATGGAAAAAGTTACCTTTTGTATTAGCCTTTAAAAACTGAATAATCTGGCAAATCATGACCAGAAGTGATGGGGAGGCATTGCAATCATAGGACAGTGTGTGAAAGAAAGCTATGAAAATCTGAAAATACATTTCATGTTTAAGCAACAGAAATTAGGTGAATTCCACTAGACAAAAAAATGTAGTTTGAGGAGAGGGGAGTGAATATCAGCATTTATATATATGCACCAAGAACTGTGCTAAGTACATCTATCTATCTATCTATCTATCTATCTATCTATCTATCTATCTATCTATCTGTCTGTCTGTCTGTCTGTCTGTCTGTCTGTCTGTCTGTCTGTCTGTCTGCCTGTCTGTCTGTCTGTCTATTATTCCCATTTTATAGTTGAGGAAACAGTAGCAAACAGATTGTGACTTATTCAGAGTCACAGAGCTATTAAGTTTCTGAGAATGGATTTGGACTCAGGTCTTCCTAATTCCAGACTCAGTGTTGTATCTATGGAGCCGCAATACAGTACATGGATGAAAGTTATTTGCTATTAGGTTGTGTACAACTCTTCATGATCCCCTTTGGAATTTTCTTACCAAAGATACTAGAGAATTTTCCATTTCTTTCTCTAGCTCATTTTATAGATAAAGAAACTGAGGCAAACAGGGTTAAGTGATTTACTCAGGGATACACAGTAAATTTCTGGGGCCACATTTAAACTTGGATCTTCCTGACTCCAAACTCAGTGCTTTAGCCACTGAAGCACCTAGATGACCTAGATGAAAGCAATATGAGATAAAGAAATTATACAGTGATGTCTCAAATGCCTAGTGGAGGAATTTGAACTTTATTCAGGACACAATTGGAAGACATTGAAAATCACTGAGGCAAAGAGTGATATAGCTGTTATTCAGTCTTTTTCAGTCATATCCCATTCTCCATGAACCCTTTTAGGGGGTTTCCTTAAGATACTAGAATGGTTTGCCCTTTCTTCCTTTATTTTACAAATGAGAAAATTGAGGCAAACAGGGTTAAGTCATATGTGCAAGATGTATGAGGCCTGATTTGGATTCAGGAAGATGAGTCTTCCTGATTTCTAAGACCAGTGCTATATCCATTGTGCCACCATAATTAGATCTATTCATCAAGGTTACTTTAATTATGGTATGAAATATAAATTTAGATTAGTGGAAGAAGAGTGTGAACAAGTACCAGACAGGCATTATGGAAGTTTAGGAATAGAATAATTAGGGTCTACACTAAAGTGTAGCAATGACGATAGAGAGAAGGGTATAGAAATAAGAAGCATTGTGAAGGTAGAATCTCTTGGTTACTGATTGGGTGTAGGAAATAAGGGAGACAGATAAACACTTGTCATGTTTTAGAATGGTTTCTCATGTATTATCTCATTTTAACCTCACCACACTTGCCTGAAAGATAGGTAGATAAGGCATAAAGATCTACTCCTACCCATTTTGCTGATAACTGGACCCCAGGAGGATGGTTATTTAGCTTGTCTATCACAAATTTGAGATTAGAATTTTGGTGTGCTAATACTCTGGCCAGTATTTTCTCTTAGACCATTCTGTCATTTTTACTTAATGTTTCAAAACCAAGGAATTCAAGTATGACTCAAGTTAAAGTTTCAAATTTGAGAGACTTTTGGCACTTCGTTGATTTAAACAATGTATTTAATATCTTCCTTGGTGAAATCAAGATAGAAAATAACCTTAATCAACTGGAAGTATAAATCAAAACTATGAGATGAAATTTAACAGGCAGACACATGAATTTTTTTTGGGTTTTTGTTTTATTAATTAGTTATGAAATTATAGGATGGGGATTATGTTTGAATATAAGATTCTCTGAATAAAAATTTGATGTGGTGGGGCAAAAACAAAAACAATGCTCTTATCTAAAACTCATGTACTGTGTTAAGTAATAATATATTTTATTTAAAACACATCTAGAGAAAGGTAACCAAAAAGGTGAAGAACATATTTCAGTATAGAAAATATCACACAAGGACAATTTTCAGGGATTACAGGGAATAGAAATGCAGAATAGGAAGGATGCAGAGGGGACAAGAAAAGTGCCTGGACATATAGGAAGAGTTATCAGTTTTGAAGAGGGATGAGACTTTTATCTATTTTGGAGACCAGAACAAAGGCAAATGTGTAGAAATTTTAAAGAAGCAGAATTTTTTGGGATAAATTTAAATAACTTTTAGAAATAACTTGAGATTGTTGAAAGGGAATATTTGTTGTGTACATGTGCATATATTTACCCTGATTGAATGACAACTTCCTGAGGTATTTTTGTATTTCATTTTTAATACCTGGCATATTAGCATAGTACCTAACATGAAAGGTGCTTAATAAATGCTTACTGAAAATTAAATTTTAGATATTGAGCTCTAATCACTGGAAATGTTCAAGAAGTGGCTGAATGTCTATCTATGAGGGACACTGTAATGGAATCATTAAAAGACTGGATTATCTCAAAGATACCTTTCAAAACTGGGATTCTAGGATTCTCAGTTCATTTCTTCTTTTTTTTAAACCCAAGATCTTCCTACAACACCATCCCTGAGTGTTTTTGGTCTTTGGGATTTAGCTGAAAACTAATATCCTCACTTTCACCATTGTGTGAGTAATCCAGTATAAATTTTCTTGGCATAGAGGAGGAAATTTATGATCTCTGACTCATCACCTCAATTCTCAGTGGACTTACATCATCTTGAAGGGCAGACAATATTTGAAAAGTAGCACATACACATGTGTGTATGTATATTTATATACATATATATGTAGGTCAGCTGGCATATTTACTCATGGAGCTATTTCTAGCTGGAAGCATATCTACCCAGAACAATGTTTAGAATAACTGCTGAGATTCTTGAAATGGTGTTTGAGCCACACCATGTAAACAGTAATTATTACTGATTAAAATGTCTCTTGTTTCTCTACATTTCACTTTGGAAGTATGTTTGCATTACCTATTCATAAGTATCTCCTTATTGAATTTTATTTTAAAAATTTTCATTTAAAATCCTGATTTTGATAGGAATGATTGTGATTATTATTCCTCTTTCCCTAAATGAACACAGGAAAAAAGGACAAAGAACTGGTTTTAAGTTCCTCCCCCTCCCTCCCTCCCTCCTTCCCTCTCTCCCTCCCTCCCTCTTTCCCTTCCGTCCGTCCTTCATTCCTTCCTTCCTTCCTTCCTTCCTTCCTTCCTTCCTTCCTTCCTTCCTTCCTTCCTTCCTTCCTTTCTTCCTTTCTTCCTTCCTTCCTCCCTCCCTTACTTCTTCTCTCCTTCCCTCCCTTTGATTAGTCTCATGACTTCACTCAGGCTAGAAATGCTGTATATTCACGAGCCTAGTTCTACTGTTGATGGCTATGGGAGCTTTGACCTGGTCCATTCTGAGCTGACCCAATACACCCTTCCTCAGACCTACTGTCTCCCCACTTTTCCGGGCTTACCACATTGGTGCCAGACTTAACCTAATCAGCTTTAGACCTACTGCAACTGAAAATTCCTGAGTTTAAACTAAAGCATTCTATCAACCTTAGCATCCTCCAGGAGCATGGAGTATAGTCTAGATCCAACACATCCAGCAAAGTTGATTTTCTATATGCTTTAATCAAGATATCCTTCCATAAGGTTTGCAAGAGTTTTCCAAATAAAAATCCCTAAGAGGATATAGAGATAGTAGATGAGAAAGACTGAATCAAAATTGAAAATGACAGTGAAGTGTATTACTGTTGGGATAGAACAAATGGCATTGTGGAATAAGGTATAATATTAAAGAATTCCAATTGGAGAGAGGGATGGGGAGGTGGGTTAGCATGGGTCTAATTCTTCCAATGGAAATAGATTTAGATGTGTAATTCCTAATAACATAAGTTCAAGAAACATTAGTTTACCCCTCTCTAAATGTGAAAAGGCATACTTTACTGTGTGGATTTAGTCTGCAAATGATAAAATGAACAGGAGTGTTAGTGTATTGGAAAGAATACTGAATTTGGTGTCTGAAGGTCTGACTTGTAGCCCATTCTTCCCCTTACTGTATGAATGATCTGGAAACAAATCACTTATCCTCTCTGAACATCATTTTCTTCATCTGTAAAATAGATATAATGCTTACAACACTTTGTACTAGTTATGTCAAAAGCATTCTATGAAATGATATGGAAATGTGAGCTGTTATTGAAAGTTAAAAGATTTTAATAAATTATACTGGTCCATTTTCTAGTATGTGTTTATTTTGAAATGTTTCTTCCCTAGTATTTAAGTATATATACAAACTTATGAAAGTTATCAACATAAAAAGTTATTTTTTAATGTTAAGTATTTATCACAAAGAATACATTTTCAATAAACTTTTAATGAGCACCTACCATTTCAAAGGTATTGGGCTAAACACTAGAGATACAGGGACAAAACAACAATCACCAGGTATTTTTCAAACATCATACTGGCATCATCACGTTTTAAGGTATTGGTGTTTCTCAGCATAAAATGATTTGGGGGAATGTGATTTTTAGGACATGCTGGTAGATGGTAAAGAGAGTTCTTTGGTGGTAATTTTTGGATCGACTACTATTGTCATAGCTTGCATACCATAATTTTGGATTATTTATTTGTCCTGGAGAAGAAAAGGCAAATTAAGGATTTTGTAACAATTTTGTAACAATTATAGTGACTGTCCTATTCCTCACATTTTATTGGAAGCTAAATTTCTAGTTCACATAGAAAGGAATTCTTCATTTTTTTAGTATCATAGTTTCCTTGGGCAGTCTGGTGAAGTCTAAACATTCCTCAAAGTGATGTTTTTAATTACATATGATGAGATACCTAGAATTATATAAGAAATGAGTTACTGAAATAATGATAATCAAAATATAGAAAAGAGCAAGTTCATGGACCTCAGGAACCCCAGAAGACTGACAGTAATGTCCTAAAATCAAAGACTTGAAGAATTAGAAAGGACCCAATAAACTAATTACTCATAGAAAGTAATATGGTTCAGTGGAAAGAACATTGACTCTGGAGTTAAAAGACCTAGGTTCGAACCCCAACTCTTGAATGTCCAATGACTACTATTTTATAGGACCTGGGGTAAGTCACATAACCTCTGTATAATTTTCTTTTTCGTTTTTTTAGGTTTTTGCAAGGCATTGGGGTTAAGTGGCTTGCCCAAGGCCATATAACTAGTAAGTTGTCTGAGGCTGTATTTGAACTCAGATCCTCCTGACTTCAGGGACAATGCTCTATCCATTGCGCAACCTAGCCACCCCTAATTTTCTCATCTAAAAAATGAAAGTGTTACTTCTTTTTTTGTTCAGTTGAAATTTATTGAACTGAAATGGATTTTCAAACTTTTGGAAGCCATGGAAACTTATGCAAAAATATTTTACAGATCACTAGTCAGATATTTTTTTCCACTTTTGTTTATTATTTTTCTCATTGCTACAGTAGTCTTGTAAAAGTAAACATAATCCCCCTCCCCTCACAAAAATAGAGAAATCTCAAGAAAAAGAAAATGAGAGGGGGGGGAAGTGTATTCAGATACTATCAGCCCTGTCTTTTGGATGGATTGCGTTCTTTATCATAAGTCCATCAGAGAAATTGCTTCAGTATTCTTTTCTACAGTTGCTACTGTTAAGCTTTGTTTTCTCCATCCTATTCCTCCCCCCCATTTATTCTATTCTCTCTCTCTCTACTTTCACCCTGTCCCTCCTCAAAAGTATGTTGTATCTGACTATCCTCTTTCACAATCTTTCCTCTCTTTTATCACCTACATGCCCCTCCCCTCCTCCAGTTCTCTTTCTCCCATCCTTTTTCTTTCCTTTTTTCCTCTAGGGTAAGATAGATTTTTATACTCAATTGAATTTGTTGTTTCCATTCTGAGTCACTCTTTTTTTTAAATTGATATTTTATTTTTCCAATTACATGTTATGAAAGTTTTCAGCATTCATTCACATACATATGCATATTTTTAAGTTCATAATTTCCTTTCACCCTCCCTTCCCAGTCTCCTCCCCTCAGCAGCAGTCAAATGAATATTATGCATACACATTTGTGTTCAACATGTTTACAGATTAGTCATTTTTGGTATGAGGAATTAGGATTAAGGGAAAAGAAAGAAAACCATGAGATAGAAAAGAAATATGTAAGATAAATTTTTAAAAAGTGAATGAGGTGTATTTTCAGATTCTGAAGGTTTTTTTTAATTTTGTTTACTTTCCTCTGGATGGGGATAGCAATGTCCATAGCCAATCTCCTAGGGCTGTCACTGCTGAGAAGAGTTGCATCCATCAAGGTTGTTAGTCAATTTCTATGAGAATGAAGGCTCACTCATTGCCCTACAGCTTTCCCACTTCCACTGCATTGCAAAAGCTTTTTTTTTTTGGTTTCTTTTATGTGAAATAATTTAGCCCATTCTACCTCTACATTCCCTTTCTCTCAGAATATTCCTTTCTCATCCATTAACTCCATCTTTATAATATGTTATAGCCTTGTATTCAGCTACTCCATTCCTTGTATATATATATTCCTTCTAACTACCCTAATAAATGAGAAGGTTCATATGAATTATCAATATCATTTTCCCATGCAGGAATACAAGCAGTTCAGTATCATTAAATCCATCATAATTTGCCCTTCCCATCCACCTTCTCTATGCTTTATATGAAGAGCAAACTTTCTGTTCAGCTTTGTCATTTTAACAGGAAAGTTTGAAAGTCCCCTATTTCTTTGAATATCTATCTTTTCCATAGAAAAAGTATGTTTAGTTTTTCTGGGTAGTTCATTCCTGGAGGTAATCCAAGCTATTTTGCCTTCTGGAATATCATATTCAAAGTCCTACAAGCCCTTAATGTAAAAGCTTCTAAATCTTGTGTTATAATGTCTGCAACTCCATGATATTTGAATTGTTTCTTTCTGCATGCTAGTAATATTTTCTCTTTGACTTCCTAATTTGGAAATTTGGCTATAATATTCCTTGTGATTTTCATTTGGGTATCTCAAGAGGTGATTGGTGAATTCTTTCAATTTGTATTTTACCTTCTGTTTCTAGGATATCAGGTTAATTTTATTGGATTATTTCTTGAAAAATGAAGTCTAGGTTCTTTTCTTGGTAGCCCAATAATTTTTAAATTATCTGTTCTGAAGCTGTTTTCCAGGTCAGTTGTTTTTCTAATGATTTATTTCACATTTTCTTCCAGTTTTTCATTCTTTTGGTTTTGTTTTATGGTTTCATGATTTCGCACAAAGTTATCAACTTCCCTTAGCTCCATTCTACATTTGAAGGAATTATTTTCTTCAGAGAGATTTTATATCTTCCTTTCCATCTGGCCAATTCTGTTTTTTTAAGGAATTCTCTCATTGACCTTTGGGGTTGCTTTTTCCATTTGAGCTAAACTAGTTTTTTTAAGATGCCATTTTCTTTAATCTTTTTTGTATCTCCTTCACCAAGCTGTTGGCTTGGTTTTCATGATTTTCCCACATCACTCTCATTTCTCTTTCCAATTCTTCTTTCACCTCCCTTACTTGATTTTCAAAATCTTTTTTGAACTCTTCTATAGACTAAGACCAATTCATGTTTTCCTTGGAGACTTTGGATACAGAAACTTTGACTTTGTTTTCTACTGAGTGTATATTTTGTTCCTCCATAGGGCCAAAGTAATTGTCTATGGTTGGATTTTTTCTTGTTGTTTGCTCATTTCTTCAGCATATAACTTGATTTTAAGTCTTTGTTAAGGTGAGACTCTGCTACAAGGATGGAGAATGAACTATCCAAAACTTCTGAAGGGTTTTGCAGTTGTCTTTAGGGGTACCCCCTAGCGACCTCAATTCCTTCAAATTCTCATGAGAGGCTCTGACTCCTCTGTTGGCCTATGCACTGATTTATGGATGACCACAAGCACTCCCCTCTGCCCTTGAACTGTGAGGAGGTCCCCACTCTGCTATGGCAATAAAATCCTTTATCTGAACCTGGGTCCCAGACTATAGCCTAGGTCTTTTTTTTTCTTTTTTTCTTTAGGTTTTTGCAAGGCAAATGGGGTTAAGAGCCTATGTCTTTTCACAGGCAAAACCACAGAATCCTACCTCAGGGATAGATAAGAGATACCTCTGCAATTTCCACCAAAACCCTTATTATCTGTGGGCTGAGGATTCTGGAATTAGCTGTCAGCTGGGGGGGCTTCCTAAGCTGCTCCTGGTCCCCAGGATGAGGCCTGTACTAGATTGGGTTCCCCTCTCACTCTGGTGTGGTAGAATTATCCCACTGAGCTTCCAAGTTGTCCTTGCTAATCTCTGAGCTGAGAGGTCTGTAACACACTATTGCTCCTTACCAACCCAGATGCCCCCAAGGACCCAGGTGCCCTGTGATTTGTTTATGGATGGCTGGAGCTAGTTCTCTCTGGGGCAACCTGGGTTGTGACATGGCCCTTTCCTACCCTGGTATAGCAGACCCTTCCCATGGATCTTCCAAGTTGTCTTGGGCCAGAAAATTGTTGCACTCAGTTTTTCTGTGCATTCTGCTACTCTGGAATTTGTTTGGAGTCATAATTTAAAGTCATTTAAAGTGGTCTGGGGGAAACTTCTTGGATTTCCTTCCTTCAGTCTGCCATCTTGGCTCTGCTCCTGAAAGTGTTGCTTTCAATGGTCTTTCTAGATCTCTGATCCTAATCTGCATCCCTCTTTCCATTTACTTTATAATTACTGACAACTTCCATGTGTTTGGCTTTAATAAAGAGCTCCAGAGTTTGTTCTAATAAGGGACAAATGTTAATCTTGAGAAAGAACAAACAGAATTAGGTTAACATATATATTTATTAGATTTCTCTAAGCTTGCAGATTACACATGCATGCATGGGGGACACTAGAAAATTGGTCTCAAAATAAAATTTTTTTGGGGATGGTAATTATACAATTCCAAAGGTAGAATCTAATGGTAAAACTTTTTTTTTTTTTCTGTTTGTCTATCAAGGGAGTAATCCTTATCTCAGGATGCACTTCAAATCATACTCTTAGGTGAGGAGGGTTTGCTATCAGAATTACATTAGAAGTGCCCCCTCCCAACTCAAGACCTTTGTACCTTTTCAGTTATGCTAAAGACTTCTCTACAAAGCATGCGGATCTTCCCTTTCCAGGATGTTGGGGGTCATCCAATGACCATTGATGCAATGGGGAGATTCATATTTGTGATTAAAGAAAGATAAACAGACAAAATTCCTATTTGTTTTTTTTTAGTGCAAGCACTGCTATTCACCTTATTTTTGTATTCCCAGTTGCCACCATATTGACTTTCATTTCCAAAGATCTTATTTATTTTGAGTTTTACAATTTTCCCCCTAATTTTGCTTCCCTCCCCCTACCCCCCACAGAAGAGTTTGCCAGTCTATACATTTTTTCCATGGTATACATTGATCCAAATTGTATGTGATGAGAGGGAAATCATATCCTTAAGGAAGAAATAAAAAGTATAAGAGATAGCAAAATTACATGATAAGATAACATTTTTCCCCCCTTAAATTCAAGGTAATAGTCTTTGGTCTTTGTTCAACCCCACAATTCTTACTCTGAATACAGATGGTATTCTCCATTGCAGATAGCCCCAAACTGTCCCTGATTGTTGCACTGATGGAATGAGGAAGTCCATCAAAGTTGATCATCACCCCCATTTTGCTGTTAGGGTGTACAATGTTTTTCTATTTCTACTCTTCTCGCTCAGTATCAGTTCATGCAAATTCCTCCAGGCTTCCCTGAATTCCCATCCCTCCTGGTTTTTAATAGAACAAAAGTGTTCCACGACATACATATACCATAGTTTGTTAAGTCATTTCCCAATTGATGGACATTTACTTGATTTCTAATTCTTTGCCACCACAAACAGGGCTGCTATGAATATTTTGGCACAAGTGATGTTTTTACCCTTTTTCATATTTTCTTCAGGGTATAGACCCAGTAATGGAATTGCTGAATCAAAGCTTATGGACATTTTGTTGGCCTTTGGGCATAATTCCAGAAAAGTTGGATGAGTTCACAGCTCCACCAACAATGTATTAGTGTCTCAGATTTCCCACATCCCTTCCAACATTGATCATTGTCTTTTCTGGTTATATTGGCTAATCTGAGAGGTGTGAGGTGGTACCTCAGAGATGCTTTAATTTTCATTTCTCTAATAAGTAATTATTTAGAGCATATTTCAAATGACTTTGGATCACTTTGATCTCCTCATCTGTAAATTGTCTTTGCATATCCTTTGACCATTTGTAAATTGGAGAAAGGCTTTCTCTTTAATTTGACTCAGTTGTCTGTATATTTTAAAAATGAGTCCTTTATCAGTAATACTAGTTGTAAAGATTGTTTCCCAGTTTACTACATTTCTTTTGATCTTGGTTACAGTGATTTTGTCTGTGCAAAAACTTTTTTTAATTTAATGTAATCAAAATCATCTAGTTTGTTTTTCGTGATGTTCTCCATCTCTTCCTGGGTCATAAACTGCTTCCCTTTCAAAATATCTGACAGGTAAACTACTCCTTGATCTTCTAGTTTACTTATAAAATGTTTTTTTATGTCTAAATCCTGTATCCATTTGGATCTTATCTTGGTATAGGGTATGAAATGTTGGTCTAATCTAAGTTTCTTCCATTCTAACTTCTAACTTTCCCGGTCATTTTTATCGTAGAGAGAGTTTTATCACAATTACTGGATTCCTTGGGTTTATCAAAAAAGCAGATTACTATAATTATTTCCTGTTATTGCACCTAGTTTATTCCTCTAGTCCACCATTCTATTTCTTAGCCAATATGAGTTTTGATGACTGATGCTTTATAATATAATTTTAGATCAGGTAGGGTTAAGCCACCTTCTTTTGTATTTTGTTTCATTGAATCCCTGGAAATTCTTGACTTTTTATTTCTCTATATGAATTTACTTACAATGTTTTGTAACTCATTAAAGTAATTTTTTGGAATTTTGATTGGCAGGGCACTAAACAGGTACTTCAGTTTTGGTAGAATTGTCTTTTTTATTATATTAACTCAATCTTTCCATGAGAAGCTGATGTTTGCCCAGTTATTTAAATCTGATTTTATTTGTGTGAGAAGTGTTTATAATTGTTTTCAAAAAGTTTCTATGTGTCTTGGCAAATAGACTCTCAGGTATTTTATATTGCCTGAGGTTACCTTGAATGGGATTTCTCTTTCTAGATCTTCCTACTGTATCTTTTTTTAAAGATTTTGCAAGGCAAATGGGGTTAAGTGACCACACAGCTAAGTAATTATTAAATGTCTGAGTCTGGATTTGAACTCAGGTTCTCCTGACTCCAGGGCCAGTGATCTATCCACTGCACCATTCCTACTGTATCTTGCTAGTCATTTATAGAAAAGTTGAGGACTTAGCTAAAGTTTCTAATTATTTTCAGCAGTTTTTTTAGAAGACATTTTTGGTATTCTTTAGGTATATCATCATGTCATCTGCAAAGAATGAGAGTTTTGTCTCTTCTTTCCCAGTTCTAATTCCTTCAGTTTCTTTTTCTTCTCTTACTGCTGATGCTAATATTTCTAATACAATGTTGAATAGTAGTGGTGATAATGGACATCCTTGTTTCACCCATGATCTTATTGGGAATGCCTCTAGCCTATCCCTGTTGAATATAATGCTTGTTGATGGTTTCAGATAGATACTGCTTATTATTCTTTTTTTTCCCTTAGGTTTTTAAGTTTTTTTTGCAAGGCAAATGGGGTTAAGTGGCTTGCCCAAGGCCACACAGCTAGGTAATTATTAAGTGTCTGAGACTGGATTTGAACCCAGGTACTCCTGACTGCAAGGTCGGTGCTTTATCCACTATACCACCTAGCCACCCCTATACTGCTTAATATTCTAATGAACAATCCATTTATTCCTAAACTCTCCAGTGTTTTTAGTAGGAATGGGTGCTGTATTTTGTCCAAAACTTTTTCAGCATTTATTGATATAGTCATATGATTTCTGATAGGTTTGATATTGATATCATTAATCATACTAACAGTTTTCCTAATATTGAACCAACCCTGCATTCCTGGGATAAAACCTACTTGACCATAATGTATTATCCTGGTGATAACTTGTTGTAATCATTTTGCTAAGATTTTATTTAAGATTTGTGCATCTATATTCTTCAGGGTGATAGGTCTATAATTTTCTTTCTCTGTTTTAATTCTTTCTGGTTTAAGTATCTGCACCATAGTGGTGTCTTAGAAAGAGTTAGGCAGAGTTCTATCTTCACCTATTTTTTTAATTTTTTTTGCAAGGCAGTGGGGGTTAAGTGGCTTGCCCAAGGCCACACAGCTAGGTAATTATTATGTGTCTGAGCCCAGATTTGAACTCAGGTACACCTGACTCCAGGGCCGGTGCTCTATCCACTGCGCCACCTAGCCACCCCCTTCACCCATTTTTCCAAAGAGTTTATATAGAATTGGAACAAACTGTTCCTTAAATATTTGATAGAATTCACTTTTGAATCCATCAGACCCTGGAGATGTTTTCTTAGGGAGTTCAATTATGACTTGTTGAATTTCTTTTCCTGAGATAGAGTTGTTTAGGTATTTAATCTCCTCTTCATCTAACCTGGGCAACTTATATTTTTGTAAATATTAGTCCATTTCACTTGGATTGTCAAATTTATTGGCATAGAGTTGGGCAAAACAATTCCAAATTATTACCTTAATGTCCTCCTCATTGGCAGTGAGTTCACCTTTTTCATTTATGATACTAGAAATTTTGTTTTTTCTTTCTTTTTTAATCAAATTGACTAGAGTTTTTATCAATTTTATTGCTTTTTTCATTAAAGCAACTCTTGTTTTTATTTATTAATTAATTTTGTAGTTTTTTTGATTTTGCTTTTATTAATTTCTTCTTTAATTTTTGTAATTTCTAATTTGGTATTTAATTGGGTATTTTAAATTTGTTCTTTCTCTAATTTTTTACTTGCATATTTAGTTCATTGATTTCCTCTTTCTCTAATTTATTCATGTAATCATTTAAAGCTATAATATATCCCCTGACAGCCACTTTAGGTGAATCCCATAGGTTTTGAAATGTTGTTTCAATATTGTCATTCTCTAGGATGAAGTAATTTATTCTTTCTATAATTTGTTGTTTGAGCCATTCATTTTTTAAAGTGAGGTTATTTACTTTCCAATTAGTTTTGGCTCTATATCTCTCTAGCCCAATATTGCATATGATTTTTATTGCATTATGCTCTGAGAAAGATGTATTCACTATTTCAGCCTTTCTGCAATTGATCATTAGGTTTTTATGCCCTAATACAGGGTCAATTTTTGTGTAAGTGCCATGTATTGCAGAAAAAAAGCATATTCCTTTCTATCCCCATTCAATTTCCTCCATAAGTCTATCATATCTAGGTTTTCTGACAATATTTTTACCTCCTTATTTCTTGTTTATTTTATGATTAGATTTTTCTAAATATGAGAGTGGTAGGTTGAGGTCTCCCATTAGTAGAGTTTTGCTGTCTATGTCTTCCTGTAGTTCTTTCAGCTTCTCCTCTAAGAATCTGGATGCTATCCTATTGGGTACATACATATTCAGTATTGAAATTACTTTATTGTCTATAATACATTTTAGGAGGATATAGTTTCCTTCCTATTCTCTTCTAATGCTATCTATTTTGCAGCTGCTTTGACTGAGATAAGGATTGCAACCCCTGCTTTTTTCACTTCAGATGAAGCAAAATTATTTTGCTCCAACCTTTTACCTTTACTCTATATGTATCTCTGTGTTTCAGATGAGTTTCTTGTAAGCAGCATATTATAGGATTCTGTTTTTTAATCCAGTCTGCTATTTGCTTATGTTTTAAGGGAGAGTTCATCCCATTCACATTCAAAGTTATAATTACTAACTCTTTATTGCCATCCATGCTATCTTGACTCTGATTGTATTTCCCCCCTACTTTTTCACATTATCCATATTTCCCAGTGTTTTGTTTCTGAACACCACCCCCTTCAGTGTGTTTGCTGTCCTATACCCACTTCTCCCTTTTCTTTCCCCTTTCCCTTTTTCCTTTCCTTCTTTCTGTCAGTTCCCCCTCCCCTTGCCTTTTTCCCCTTTTGAAAGTTTAAATGTTTCTTAAGTTAACTGAGTGTGTGTGTGTGTGTGTGTGTGTGTGTGTGTGTGTGTGTGTGTGTAAGTTAACTTTAAACCAAGTTGATTCAGGTGTTTCTCATTTCCTCCCTTCTTCCCCTCTATTACAATAGCTGTTTTGCACCTCTTAATGTAATGAGATTTACCCCATTCAGTCCCTTCCTTCTTCCTGTTTCCTTCCTGTCCCCCCTTTTAAGGTGAAAGTGTTTTTTAAATCATTCTGAGTCACAGAAAATCATGAGTATCCATTACTTATGGTTAAGTATATTCTCTCTAATAGAGTTACAAATCTTGAGAGATATTAGAGTCCTTTTCCCAAATAGGGATATAGCCAGTTTCTTCCCATTGTATAGCAGTTTTTTCCCTCTTTACTCCCTTTTTTAAACCTTTTCATGTGTCTCTTGAACCTTCTATTTGATGTCCAAATTTTCTGTTTTGCTCTGGTCTTCATCAGGAAAGTTGGAAGTCTCCCATTTTGTTAAATGGCTATCTTTTCCCCTGGAAGAGAAGGCTCAGTTTTGCCAGATAATGGATTCTTGACTGCATTCAAAACTCCCTTGCTCTTCGGAATATCTCATTCCAGGCCCTTCAATCCCTTAATGTTGATGCAGTCAGGTCCTGCATAATCCTTACTGTGGCTCCTTGGTATCTAAATTGATTCATTTTGGTTGCTTGCAGGATTTTCCCTTTTATCTGATAGTTCTGGGATTTGGCCACAACATTCCTTGGTGTTTTCATTTTAGGATCTCTTTCTGGAGGGGATCGATGCATTCTGTCAATAAGTATTTTGTCTTCTGGTTCCATGATATCAGGGCAATTTTCCATTACTAAATCTTCTAATATTAAGTCCAGGCTTTCCTTTTCTTGAGTGTTTTTAGGAAGGCCTATAATTCCCAGGTTGTCCCTCCTCAATTATTCTCGAGATCAGTGGTTTTGCTGATGGGGTATTTTTCATTTTCTTCTATTTTTTTCTATTTTTTTGGTTTTGTTTAACATACTCTTACTGTCTCATGAAGTCATTAGTTTCAACAGACTCCATTTTTTTAGGTTTTTTTTGCAAGGCAATGGGGTTAAGTGGCTTGCCCAAGGCCACACAGCTAGGTAATTATTAAGTGTCTGAGACCAGATTTGAACCCAGGTACTCCTGACTCCAAGGCCAGTGCTTTATCCACTATGCCACCTAGCTGCCCAGACTCCATCTTTAAGAGAAGAATTTTCTTCTTTTATCCTTTGCAATTGCTTTTCCAACTGGTCAATTCTATTTTTGGAAAAGTTTTGCATTTGACCAATTGAGTTTTTTGAACAATTTGTTTTCCTGTTGCAACGTGTTAATAATCCTCTTCCACATTTTACAGTTGATTTTTACACTCCTTCCTTATTTCTTCAAGGAAGTCTTTCTGTGCTGGAGAGCAGGTCATATTCTCCTCAGAGGTTCTAGGTCTCTCTAAGTTAGGGTCTTTTCCTTCCAAGAGTTTTTCTATGGACCCTCCTTTACACTGACCTTTCTTCATTATCCTAAGACCTTGTGTTGGAGAGGGGCTCAGAGGTTTGGTGTTGGGATCCCTAGAGGCTTTAGTCACTGAGTGTAATATCCGTATCTGGCCAGTAGGTGGTGCTAGAAGTTTTGCACACTGAGTGTAATATCTACAGCTGGTCAGTAGTGGGTGTTAGAGGTTTTGCTCACTGAGTGTAACAACTCCAGGTAGCCAGTAGGGCATGCTGGTTGCTTTCTCTGGAGTGTCTGTGATCTAGATTGAGGTCCTCTCCCCTTGGCCTGGAGAGAGTGTTGAAGCTGTTGAATACTTTCATCTTTGATCAATGGTGGCCTCTACCCTGGGGTGAGGTAATCACTCGCCCTATTCACAGCTGAGCTGGTTCTGCTGCTCTGTCTTAGCCTGGGGCAGAAGGTGGGCTGTAATTGTGTTTGTTCTGGTAAGAGGCTTCAGCCACCCTCACAAAAGACAGATCTTGAAGTGGATGTTCCTTTCCTGGCTTTACTTTCTTGGTTTTGTAGATCAAATTTCTGTTAAGAGGTTTGTTTCACATCATATATGAGGGAAGATCAGGAGACGGTAGTGTGCCTGTCTTCTCTCAGCCATCTTGGCCTGGAAGTCCAATTCCTATTTGTTTTGAAGTGACATCAACATTACCCAAACTGTCATCTTTTAATAGAGAACCAAAACCTAGAAATAGGAAGCAACATGTCCAAAAATCATACAACTAACTAGTTCCAGGAATGCAACTAACATTTGGGGTTCCTGCCTCCTACTTAAATGACCTTTGTAGTCCTTAATACTGATCTCTTTAGATGTAGAGCTATAGAAACCTCATTTATGAAGTTTCCTCATAATTGGCACATACAGAATAGAAGAGTTAAAAGAAAGATTAAAAGCAAGATTTCAGGCTTCTCTCTCCTTCCCTTGCTGATAGTTATTGTCAAGTTTGAATGATGTTTTGATAGCTTTTTGAATGTTTCTCTGGACAGCATTATTTGACATCAAAACACAGTTCTCTGCTCTTTTTATTTTTTTATTGCTACAAGATAGCTGAAAGCTTCATGATCTACTTTGTCTTCCCAAATTAGAAAATTCTTAGTCAGCAAGAGTAGTCTGCATTTGAAACCAATCAATGAAGTTTACTTATTAAGGTTAAAACAAAAAAACCCTAACAAACAAAAAGTACCCCTCAATATTTCAGCTAAGTCCTTTGAAATTTTTGTTGTGCTGATTGACTCAAATGGATATCAGCCAGATGGATTAAGGAACTTCCATACTACAAAAAAACAAAAACAAAAATATCTCATACAAAAACCTATAATTGTATTCTTGCCTTGTAACAATATGAAAGAGCTAAATCAGAACTAGGTAGATCCAAAGACCATCATTTTTCAGAGCATAATATAGAGCAGGGTTGGGAGTATGCAACAAAGTACATTAAATGTTACTTCCCTCCTACCCTAATAAGCACATTTAATGTTAGTAAGCTTTATTATATGTGGTATATAGTTATTTATTTTGTGACAAGTCAAACTTCATATGTTGCAGATATTCCAGAAAGCTCTTGTAGTCATTCTTAGGGTACACAAATGTCTGATCTAGGCTCGTGTTTCCTAACAAAGAGACATTTGAGACTGATTGGCGGATGAATATTTCTGAACTATTTTTGGAAGAGATAAAGAAAGTGAAGTATTTCATAGTCAAAATAGATTTTGATGAATTGTGTTATATATTTTCAATCTGAGGTAGTTGTGTTTTTTTTATTCCAGATGTTGCACATTCTTTAAAACAATTACAATATTTCCAATTTTGCAAAACTGTTAATTTGGATGAAATGTAATTTATTTATTTATTTAGTATTCTAGACCTGTGATTTCATCAGGACAGGGAGTTCCTGGTAAGGATTCTTCATTTATCAATGCAAATCAACAATTAGTTGGTTCATTATGGTCTTAGAGAATTTCTCAGGCAACTTAAAGGTTAAATGATGTCTATCATTACATAGCCACTGTGTGCCTGAGATGGAATTTGAACACAGGTCTTCCTGATTCTAGGTTTGGCTCTATCCACTAAGACAGGTTGCCTCTCAATTTGAATTAAAAAAAATATTTTGACATCTGGTAGGCAGATAGATGCTTATTCATTCTTAGTCATCAGGTAGAAACATCCATTGCATCTGTATCAGTATTTTTTTAAGAATGGTTGAAAAGGTAGATAATTTCATAAGAAAGTAATTTGGGTTTTAGGATTCTCCAGGAAATGGAGAATAGATTGATTTAGTGGTAATCCTCAGATCTATTATGGTGTTAGTTTGTACACCAAAGAACCTCATTGTACTTCTTTCTATAGGAAAAAAAATCAGTACTTGTTTTATATCATGGGTGGGCAGAGGATATTACATAGGCAGGAGTTAACAGCTATATTACATACTTTCTATATGCTAGGCATGGTATTAAATGTTGGGAATGCCAATACAAGTAATACGAAAGACAATCTCTGCCCTCGAGTAGCTTACATTTTAATGAGAGATGACAATACATACAGGGAAGGTGAGAAGTTAAATTGTTAGTTCTACAATCCTTTTTATAAATTCAGCAGAAAGAATGTAGAGAACTAAATGCTTAGGGGCATGGAAGCAATGTGGAAAGACTGCAAGATTTGGAATCAAAGGACCCAAGTTAAAAATTTTTAACTGTCACTTAATACCTGTGTAACTTACCCATATAAATTGCATAATCTGCTCATGTTCCAGTTTCCTTATCTGTAAAATTAAGAGGAGAGTTTGATACCTCCTAAGGATTGTTCTGGTTCAAAAAAATCTATGAGAGAGATTATGATAACATTTTGAGATTTCTTTGAGACTTTCTTTTGGATTGTGTCCTAACAAAACATAAGGTAGTTAAGTGGTATAATGGTTAGAGTGCCTTGTCTGGAGTCGGAAAGACTATTCTTTCTGAGTTCAAATCCATCCTCAGACACCTACTAGCTGTGTGATCTTGGGCAAGTCACTCTTTGCCTCATTCCTCAACTGTAAAATGAATTGGAGAAGGAAAAGACAAACTGATCTTATATCTTTGTCAAAAAAACACCAAATAGAGTCCCAAAGAGTGAGACACAACTGAAAAATGACTAAATAACAAAAACTAATAATATACATTTCCTTAGCAAATCCATAGAGATGGTTGCTAACTTTATCTCTTGCAACCCCTCCTTCCCTCTGTTTTTTTCATTATTATTCCATCTATGTCATAATAATAATAATAATAATAATAACTGATACTTAATATGGTTCTCCATGGCTTATGTAATGATTTCTGTACAACATTCCTGTGCTTGTAGGCAGATACTAGAAATATTATTTTCGAATGATTCAGAGAGGAGTTAAGTCACTTGGCTCATGTTAACTGAGATTACTCTATTAATAAATGGTATAGCTTCTATTTTAAGTATAGGATACTCCGATATATACTGCACTATCTTCTAAGTTAGAAAACTTGTGAAAGGTGGGCAGGACCTCACTGACTATTGGGCTTTTCAGTAAACTGAGTGAAGGGACCCACATGAGTTCCTATGTTAGGGCTTTGAATGTGATGAATTACAGAACAGAAATAGACTGACACCATTCTGAAGATGCTAAATATCCAAAGAAGCACCTTTCCCAAAGACAGTACTGGAAATGAATTTGCACGCTGGTTTGCTTTTAAACAAAGCCTTTTGCTTTCTTTCAGTTCTCTGCTGGAAAATGGCACTTCCAACTGATTTTGGAGAGTTTTTTCATTTTCTGGGAAAAAAGACAGTATGGTAAAATTGAAAGATGCCTAAGTATTTGAATGAGGTGGGAGGCAGTATTTTGCAATGGCTGGGGGTGGGGAAGGGGACTGAATCTGGAGTCAAATGACCCACGTTAAAATCCCAACTATGCCACATATTACCTGTGGGATTTTGCACATTTTTTTCTGGGCTCAATTTTGTTTTGTATAAAAATAAGGAGTATGCGTGTGTATGTGTGTGTGTGTGTGTGTGTGTGTGTGTGTGTATGTGTTGGTTGCATGTGTGAAATACATGACCTTCAAGGTTCTATCCAACCTCTAAGACTCTCAGTCTTTGTTTTGTTTTGTTTTTTAGCTTTTTACAAGGCAAATGGGGTTAATGGCTTGCCCAAGGCCACACAGCTAGATAATTAACTGTCTGAGGTGGGTTTTGAACTCAGGTACGCCTGACTCCAGGGTCGGTGCTCTATCCACTGTGCCACCTAGCTGCCCCTACTATCAGTCTTTAAGCTAGGTTTCGACTTTGCCTTTTTCTCACTGCAATCTTGAAAGTCACTTAATCTTCCCAGGTATCAGTTATTTTTTCATATATAGAATGGAATATTAGTATATTCTCTGTCTTCTTCTTAGAATTATTATGAGGATGAGAGTGAATTAATGTAAAGTGGGATATAAAGGTAAGCTATTATGATCAAAAGCGCTCTCTCTCTCTCTCTCTCTCTCTCTCTCTGTCTCTTGCTGTCTCTCTCCTTTGTTTCTTCCTCTTATTTACACATGGAAACATGATGACCAGGTGCACTACTTAATTATTTGAAATTCATTAGGATTCATTTTCAATCTGAGTTTCCTATTACACATTCTGAAAGATAAGCTGAAAGCTGTTTTGTGCCCTGAGTTATATCTACAACCATAAGGTCTTTATTTGCTTATTTTACAAATTGCTTTGGGGTCTCTTTATTTTTAATATTCAATTTTATTTTTTCAGTTGAAAATCATTTTGAAACTATAAATAAAAAGGTGTCATTCTTTGGGTTCTTTTCTAGCTAATTCTGTTTCTCCTTTTGAGGGCTGGTTTCAAGGGATGTGATTAAGTATCAGCGCCAAGAAGGGTTTTGCACATGAGGTTATTATTTCACTTCTATTCAGTTTGCTTCTTATCCAGATGACTGGAAGGCAGCTGCATCAAGAAACGTTGTAGCAGATTGTACAAGAGGTTTGTAGCAGATTGTATAAAGAACTGTGTGCGGCATGCAAGGAAGACAATAAATACTTTTTGAGGAGGATGATTCATATGATTCACACATGGTCTTGAAGGGAGGTGTATCTAGTTAATGTGTCTTCACAATTCTCAGCTTCTCTAGCAGCCACAGCCTCCCCGAGAGGTAGAAGTAGGAGAGATGAAGAAGCAAAGATTTAGGTTTAGAAAGTGAAGGAGTTAGACCTTCAATAATTTGAACTTGTAAACACTCATTTGTGAGGAAATTCGAACTCTTGAAATTATGTTTCAGTTCTTAATCTTGAAATTATGTTTCAGTTCTTAAACCTATCTGTTAACTTGGTTGTTTTTTGACTTCTAGTTCAATTGCTTATAGAGGATTTTGCATTGGACTGTCATATAAGAGACTCGGTTCCAGTTCTAATTCTGACCCTGTCCTTCACTTGGGTGATCTGGGGCAGATCATTGTAATTCTCCTGATCTTTATTTCCTCATCTGTAAAATGAGGAGAACTGAACTAATTGGTTTAGATGACCCATTTCTATGTCATGAACTCTTAATAGTCTAGTAAGCTCGATTGACTCTTTTTTTTCAGAATAATGTTTTTAAATGCATAAAATAATGTACATAGAATTACTAAAAGCAAAAAAAAAAAACACAAACCAAACACCCAGAGGTTAGTTAAAATAAAAAGATGGTTTTTACTCCAACTGAGTTATGCACACCACTCTTTGGGGACCTCTGGATCCTTAAGAAACTCAATCATTAACTCATTTTTTAGGTTTTTGCAAGGCAGTGGGGGTTTAAGTGGCTTGCCAAAGGCCACAGAGCTAGGCAATTATTAAGTGTCTGAGGCTGGATTTGAACTCAGGTACTCCTGACTCCAGGGCTGGTGCTCTATCCACTGTGCCACGTAA